>NW_026118059.1:0-64454 GCF_001640805.2 Lates calcarifer
CCCGGTCACTCTTTTCCTTTTGCGCGTAAAAACCGAGAGGCGTGCACCGCTCCGCGCTCACAGCCAGCTATTGGTTAGCAAACTGCTTGACAAGCTCCTCGCATCGATCAGCTTCAAACGTGAGCTATTTTAAGTTTGAGAGGAAGAAACGCATGAATGAACTTTGACGGACTCAGACTTTTCTGCTCTGATACACGTTTGATTATTTATCCACTCATACTGCCGATGTGAAGAAGGACGACAATAACAAACAAAAAGGCATTTTTCCCTGCGCACTGTGCTGTTGTCTACATTTTCATCTGACTGCAAATACCTGCCGCCTGTAGTCTTCTCTATGCACTGACTGCGCCCTGTGTTGACGGCAGAGAGAGAGAGGCGGCAGATGGACTGGAAATTCATGGACATGTGGACACATTTAAAATAAAAAAACACCAGCGTTTAATATGACACTTATCGTTAATAGCAGGAACAGCACCAGAAAAATAGATGATCCGTGATGATAATGATGCTGAGAGCATTCCGAACGAACCAAACACCACTTATTACCACATTATTTCAAACCCACTGTCTAAAAAAGGCACTTTGCACCTAAGATTATTAGCTGTAACTAATGGTTTCATTACTGGATTTATGAATCATTTGATAATGTGTTTCATAGTGATTCCACCCTTTTTGGTATCACCCTCAAATTAAGCCCTTCATAAAGGATTTAAAAGATGAACAATCGCTTAAATCGTAAATTAAAATGTGTCACAAGTCTTCTCTTAAAAATATGACAATAAGGTGATAATAATTTATGAACAGTAAAAGGAAGCAAATGTCTAGTTGGTAAAGCTAACACTAAAAAAAAGAAAAGAACAAAAACACCAGATAGGCCAAATATCTGCCTTTTGGATCAGGTAACAGCTTTGTGTGTGTTGGGGATGACAGAGAAAATGGGCAGCTTCATCCTGTGGTTAGCACAAACATACCTGACGGTGGCCTGATGGTGATGCTGAATGAAAGGTCAGTGGGTCAGTCATTCTTTGGACCCATAAAATAATGTATTCCATTTTCAAAGAGTATTCAGCATTAGAGGGATGTATCACTGGATTTAGCACTGCACTCATAATAGATACAAACATCAGTGCAGGCAGTCCCCTTATTCTGAATCTTTTTAAATCTGCATATTTGTCTTCCTCCTCAAACCCTGTTGCCTAAATTACCCACAATGCAACTCAACCATCGACAATTAGGTTGGAGATTCAGGTAAGTAATTATTGGCTAATGTAAACTCCATACAATATGAGAAAAAAAAGGTATTGATAGGACTTTAAATAGTAAGTAGCCTGGATATTAGAACATAATGGAAATGACAAACAACATGCAAAAAGATAAAAGATATTTACATACAGTCTGAAATGTGTGAAATAAGATGGGTGACATTTAAAACATTTTCTGTGAAAGGATCATCACCACAGCATTTGTCTGCACATCTTGGCTTATAGAGCACTGTGTGCCTCCAGAATCCTGCAAGAAACTGAAGATTCTGAACAGTGCAAAGGAGAAAAGCTTTGTCTTGTATTGTGAGAGAATGCATAGAGGACCCAGCAGCACTGGACTGAATGTGAAACTTAATCTCTAATGCACTTTAATTTTACAATAAACCATATAGGAAGAGAGGAATCAGCATATTCCCCAGGTTTCCTGCTGTGAAGTGTAACTGTAACAGTTTGTCACCATCAAACCTCATACAGATCCAAAATTATTAGCTCCAGTTTCATTGTTTTAAAAGTGTTTCCCAAGTGCTGTTAACAGAGCAAAGATTTTTTAACACAGATTTTTCAACCTAGTTTTATTTTGGATGCTTACATTATGTTACTTTGCACACACAAACAAAATTATTCCACAAAAACCAAAAACTACCAGGGTCAAAATTATTAGTCCCCCTGATGCTAACATTCAATTGTGTATCCTTTTTGCTGGATAACAGCCTTCAGTCGTTGCCCTGCCCATTCTTCTTTGGCAAATCTCTCAAGCACCTTCAGATTGATGACCTTCTGACATTGACCTGTGTCTTCAGTTCACCCCACAGATTTTCAGTGGGATTTAAGTCAGGGCTTTGTGCAGGCCAGTCAATAACATTCACTTTGGTCCTCTGGAGGTAGCTCTTCACCAGGAGCGACATATTTTTGGGTCGTTGTCGTGTTGGAAGACAAAGCGATGACCCAGACCCAGTTTTGCCGCTGACTGCTTAAGGTTTTTTTTTTTTTCAAAATCTTCACATACCCTTAGTTCTTCATGATTCCTTCCACCTTGAGAAGATTCCCAGTTCCAGACTTCCCCACAGCATAATATTCCCACTACCATGTTTCACTGTGGGGACGGTGTTCTTTGGGTGGTACGCCTCTCCCTTCTTTCTCCAAACATAAGCAATGTCTTTATGGTCAGTGCTCTCATCTCATCTGACCAAAGGACCTGTTACCAGTATGCATAATCCTTCCTGTCCTGTGGTACACAGGCTCCACAGCTGAGACTTAGCATGCTTCAGTCTGGCTTGAAGGTGTCTCTTTTGCAGAAGTGGAGTTTTTCTTGATCTGCAACCTCATAGTCCATTCCTGTGCAGAGCTCTAGTCCTTGTCTACTCTGAGACTACAATTCTTGGCTAAGTTGTTTACTAATGTCTTAGAAGTTGTTCTTGGGTATTTAGACACGTCTTTCACTAGTTTTCTTTCCAAGGTCTTTGACATTCTTCCTGCATGTGCTCAGGAAAAACAATCTAGACGAGAAGCTGCTGCTGGCCTTCTATCACTCCTCTGTGGAGAGTGTACTAACATACTGCCTGAGTGTGTGGTACACAGGCTCCACAGCTGAGGGCAGGAAAGCTGTGCAGAGGGTTATCAACACTGCCCAAAAAATCATTGGCTGCCCTCTGCCCTCTCTGGATGAAATATCCAGATCCTGCTGCCTCAGGAAAACCAGGGCCATCACAGGAGACCCCTCACACCCCGCCCACCACCTGTTTGACCTGTTGCCCTCCGGACGGCGCTTCAGGTCAATCAAGTCCCACACCATCAGACTCACAAACAGCTTCTTCCCCTGGGCACATCATTGCACAACAGTGGTTTGTGCTATGGCTCAATAAAAGGTCAGTTCTTAAGGGGGCTAATAATATTGACTCTGGTATTTTTGTTTTTTCTGAAATAGTTCTGTTATTGTGCGCAAATAGAAATAATTTATGCTTTCTAAAGAAAACTAGTATGTTTAGAAATGCTATGTTGAAAATTCCTTGCTCTGTTAAAAAAGCACTTGGGAAAATTTTGAGAAAACTTTAAATTTGTCCTTTACTGTATATTGAGTGACTGCTGGCTTTCCATATTTCCTGTGAATTCATGCATTCTTGTGGCTATAGAAAAAACATACAGTAAAATCTTCATGCTTCAATCGAAAATGAGGTTTCTGTCAATCAAAATGTCTCATCTTCTGGTGTAGATTCAGTTATTCAGAACCTTAATAGACAAAAATTGTATCATCTTTACCTGCCAGACTCATGTTTTTTTTAAGGATACTTATTCATGAATGTATAGTGTAGTATGTATAATAAGTCATTAATTCATACATGCCTCTCACATGGCAATTCAGAGTCTCCTCACACTTTCACTGAAAGTCATTCAATACAACTTATCAGCTGCTGCAAATGGAAAAGTTAAAGGAACAGTTTGTCTGCAGTCTTTTTTAGACCAATGAAGTTTGCATTGTAGTAGTCCCACTGACCTGCTGAAAAACACAGTGAAAGCATTCAGTTCACACAAATGTCTGTGCACACCATTATTAAATCTTCCATGGAAAACAAGTAAATAACTAGAGAGGGCAGTAGCGAGGCTGCCATCTGTGGCACCATGATGAAAGTTGCATGTGGGCTCATGAATGCATTTTAATGGATATCTTTACTTAATGCTTTGCTAACTGCATGTATCATACAATAAAAACATAGACCTTTCCACTGGGATTGAATAGAGGATGAATTTGCCTGTAGGTGTGAGTAGTTTCTGCAGCACTCTGCTCAGAGGCTCAGACTGCAGCGAGTACTGGTCTACATGTAATTCTATGTGCATAATGTTGAACTTCCATCTCATTTCTATCCATTAACAATATTCTGGACATTGAATGCATTTTAATCCACTTGGCCTATTCTCTGAAGACTTTTATGAGGAGCCATATGCAAAACACAGAGGTACATACCTCCCCACTTTGCATAAGCAGTCTGGTTGCTGGCTGGCCATTGGACTCTCATTTCCGGCAATGTAGTATAAAAGTGAGGCTCACTTTTAGAACAAAGCTGTCTTTTTCCTGCTACCTTCCGTGGATGAAGTGATAGAAAGGAGGACTCAAGAGGAAGGTATCAAGAGATGCCCTGACCTTTCAGAGCTGAGGATTAATCAGAGGTCATCTCAGAGCACACATTTTCATGCTCCCTGTTCAGCTAAGAGGTCAGGTCGAGACACCAGACAGCCATGCATTTGGCTGGTTTATGCATCATCCGGATCTACAATCTCCTTTCCCTTGTGCATTAGAACATAAGCCTTCTCTTACAATACACTACTGTGCCAAGTCTTAGTCAGATAAAGCCACCATCTGCTTTGTGTAATGCCACAGCATTGAGGGCCAGATCAGCTCTCTAAGCACCAAGAAAAATAATGGTTAACAGATAGATGAGGATGTGATTAAGAGCTGTAAAGTTAAAATAATTTAAGTACACGAAAGCAATAACAAAACACTTCAATGCAAAGCCAAAGAAACATGTTTTTTACTATTCAGCTGTCTCTTTAAGAGTCTCAAACTTGAGATGTGAAGTATTGCACACTTTTTTTTAATGAAGAAATATTTGATGTGAATGGTTGCATTCAAGCTTTGTAGGAGATCACAGAAGTAGAATTTAGATTTATCCATATAAGTAGAACCATAAAATATATTTATTCTGACAGTATCACACTGTGTCTGAGGGGATATGTTGTTTAAACATCTCTCTCTGTGTGTGTGTGTGTGTGTGTGTGTGTGTGCGTATCAGTTGTCAGCTGGGAATACAATTGAATATTTGAGAGGTGTGAGTAACTTAACCACAGATATTTTGCTACTTTATAAAATCAAATTTAAATCAAAGCATTAATAAGCATAAAACAGGACAAATGTCTTATCTTAGCAATAAAGTCAAAGTCAAAGTCAAAGTCTGTCAATTCTGCCATATGTACGCACATACAGAGGATTGAAATTATATTACTCTAAGTAAGGTAAACACTCAATAAAAGTATACTCCCAATAGAAAAATATATATTAAAAATATTTTAAAAAATAAACATCTACAACACAAAAGTAAAAGTCATGTACAAGTTAAAGTGGCATGTAAGCTGCGCAGATTGGCTGGTGCTGCTCTTGATGGTGCCTCTGTAGAAGGTGCACATGATGGAGGCTCTGGCTCTTCTCAGTTTGTGGAGGAAGTAGAGGCACTTTCCAAGAGGAGGGGGCTAAGCACACATCCTTGAGGTGCTCCTGTGTTCAGAACAATGGTGCTGGATGTATTACTGCCGACTGTCAGAAAACACTGTTCTGTCAGGGCAGAGAGGAGCTGCAACCTGTGCATGCGCTGCCATGTTGAAGATATATATAAAAGTTGGCAGCTAATCAGTAACTGCAACACAAAGCTGTTAGAACTGCAGAAAGATATTTCAGAAATCAGCTTGTCTCAAGGTGAAAGGAACTGAAGCCATCCGTTGAATAATTTGATTGGAAGGCTGGTGTCTGACAGCTCCTCCTGCAGGATGCAGTCTCCCCCCAAGCAGAACCAAGAGTTGATGAGAACATTGATGTTTTCATCAGGAAAACATATGTCTAATCCTAACCCATAACAACACAATTAGGAACTGACAAATCTGAACTCTGAAAGTAATATGTAACTGTAGTCTGCATTCAGGTAATTTAATGAGTCAGTGGACAGTTCATTCAAATCCCCATTGCAACATTCAAGTGAATGCAAAACCAAAGAGTGGGCTGTTTATGCTGGCACCAAACAACAGGTGATTGCATTGTCAATATAATAGATATTTTTCAGCAGGGTGCATCCCCAATTATTTTTATAACCTTTGTTGGGGAAAATAGGGAAAATAAAACAAACTTGGACCCCTCTCTGCCAGAGAACTACAGGTCTGTTTATCAACTCTGTTTATTAACTGGATTGCACAGGGTATTTGATTTTCAAAAATTTCAATCTAGTTTCTGTAAACTATGCTCCACTGAAACAGCTGTCCTTAAGGTCCCAAATGATATTTTAATGGCTGCAGATGCTTCAGTTTTGGTTTTATTGGACCTTAAGGTAGCATACTGTAGACCAACAATTCTAATATAGAGGCTAAATCACCTGGTTCAGCATTTCTGGGACTTCATTGGAGTGGTTCTCCTCCTATCTCACAGGCAGGACTTTGTCAGTCTCAGTGAGTGCATTTGTGTCAGACACTGCTGCCTTGAAATGTGGTGTCCTTTTCTCATTACTTCAAAGTTAAATGATGACAGTGATAATGATAATGAAAAAACTGAATAGTCTATGCTTAAAAGGAGTCCTGTTAAAAAAAAAAAGCCTATAAATCGTCTGCAAGCAGTGTATTGCAACCCATAGTTTTATTTTATATTTTTAGAATTATATTATTATATTATATTATTATTAGAATAAAGAGCAATAAAGTCCATGTTAGAAGGAGGTTGAATTTGTCAACAAAATACAGGACTTTGACACTGACTATTGTTTGTCACTCGTTTGTAACTCAGTATATCACCACTCTCTTTTAACATTGATGACAAAGATTTGGTACACCTGCACAGGAGATACTCCTATGGGTCACATCAGAGGGTAGGGACAGGTCAGAGGACTTGTTGCTTCAAAGTGTTTATAGATGCAGTGATCACAGTGATAGCTCTGCTGCATTAGTGCTGTCTGGACTCTAACATTCCCTCAAGGTGCACTTCTTCTGAACGTAACCTGCAGCACTGGGAGAGGTATTATAGTTAAATAAACACAGGAATATAATAATAATTTTCAAACTTCTGTTTTTAACATTCAGAACATACCCTAGGCTGTTTTTGAAACTTTAAAAACGTCCTTCACATAAAGAATTTGAATGGAAGTCTACAGACAAAAATATGACTTCAGATCTCTGTAGTATCTCCAGTTGTTGCTCTCTGTTCATTAACTGTGAGGTCATCTCAAGACGTTCAAAGTGTTTGGAGTCTAGAGTTCATCTATGAAACTGCATTGACTTGTAGTTGTGAAAACACCTAAGTGTCTGGGAGGATTTGAAACTCACCCTCAAAAAAAGTCTGAAGTAATACCAGTGGATCCAGCTCATCGGGCTCATACACTTCCAGAAACACAGAAAGCCCAAACTCTCCCTGAATCCTAATGAAGTCAGAGAGACTGGAGCCTGGGACATGGAGACATATAGACTGGAAGAGTTTTGATTTAAAGATAGTAGTGGTAAAGTGTTATTTGAGAGCTAAATATTTGAATTCTGTGAAGCAGGTTTGTCCATATATACCTGCATAGATAGATACACGCATAGCATATGTTCTAGTGTCATATGTTTCCCAGTTTTGACGCCATGCATCCCTGTCTTACTAAGCAGATACTGTTTGAAGGGACTAAAGCCTCTGAAAGGTAATAAGGCAATCATCCACTCGAGGAGTACTGGGGCTGGTGAGGTGATGAGAATCAGGCATGCCACCCAAACACAAGCTACGCCCCTGCCTCTGCAAGAAAAAAACACACAGGAAGGAGACACACAGAACAGGAAAAAACACAGGGAAAACACTGGTGGCCACAGCCAGACTGTGACAGTTGATTGATAAAATCACAAGTAAATAACTTCTGGAACTGGGCCAGGTTATAATACAATAAAGAAATAGATAAGTAATAAAATAAATAGCTAGATAAATGGATTACATTTGATTTATCAACGTAATGACGTTTTGTTGTTAACATAATAATGTAAAAAAAAAAAAAGAAAAAAGAAAAAAAGAAACTTTTTTGGGTCAGTGGTTAAGGTTAGGATTAGGTTAGGGTAAGAGGTAGGGTTAAGCAAGTAACAGTTAGGGTTAGGCCAAGTCTCCAGGAAATTAATGCTATATAAAGTCTCTATAAATGTGTAAATGTGTGTGTGTGTCTGATGCTTTGTGTCAGCAGGAATGATAAAATTACCTTAATGCATGGAAACACAAAAAATTAATAAATCTAATAAAAATGCTGATGATTGACTTTGTTTTCAAATGTTGTAAACTGTCAAATTCCTGATGCCTTAAAGCAATTAGATGACACAAACAAGCAAACACTGTAAAAGAATCAGTCAGATTTAAAATGGGACACAAAAGTTAATGTTAACGTAATAAGTCAGTTTGTGGGGGGTTGCACTTTTCTTCTACTTGGAGTCTGACAAAATCTCATTCATATCTTTTTTATGCCTCTACATGCAGTTTGAAGATGAACTTTATTCATATGTGTGTGTTTGTGTGTATACATTCTGGAATGTTCCAGTGGAGAACAAATACTACTACTAATAATAATCATTTTCCAAATAAAACTAATCTAACTAATATATTTCCCTATATATAATATATAATATAATATTTCCCTATATATAATTTCCCTGTTACCAAAAGGTATAATATTAAACTATTTGCTTTATGGGCATCCCCATAGCCGAATGGTTGGTCCCCGGATCAACTCCCAGTCTGGCCGGACCCTTACTGCGTGTCATTCCCCCACTCTCTCTCCCTGTTTCCTGTCTCCTCTCCACTGTCCTGTTAAAAGCTCAAAAAAAAAAAAAAAACTAACTGGATCAAGGCAGTTACGTAAAATTAAATAACACATCCTCATGAAATGTTGGTGGCTGATGTTGGCTGACTGAGCACTAGCAAACATTAGTCTGCTTGATGTCACCTTCTCCTGAATGCCATCGGTGAAGGTGGCACCAGCATCAAGCATTCTTCAGCCTATGTAACTGTGACAGAACATGAGCTCCATGTATGTGTATGTGTGTGTGTAATAGTGGAGTGGGGGGAGGGGGTTGTAGGGAGTTTGCCATTTTAAGTGAGTAATAACTGTGTTGTGCCACTTGAAAGGAAAGGGCAAGTTTGTAAAAGAACTGTGGGGGACTCTTGAGATTTAGTATGAAAGCCCCGAACCCAAACCGGCCACTAATTCCAAAACTCTGCAGGGAGGTTGGCAGTTCAAAGGACCAACAATACACAGCACAAGCTACAAGCTTTTTCATCACTGCATTACACAAGGAAGGAGGGATGTAACATATTAACAACATTATCCCTACCAAATACTCGACATGATGGCTAAAGTGTGTTTCAGTGTGCTGTCCTTGGTGCTGAACACCACAGGCCGACGAGGGTTCATTCAGACTTTCTCCATGGTGCTGAAATACACAGCTGAGCTGCAGAATTGTGCTCAGTAAAAGCCAACACTTTGGACAGTGACAAGGTATATTTAAAAAAATAATGGGCAGACTTCCAATTCCAATTTAGTGGTGGTTTTCATTGTGGAGTTAATCCAAATGGATTTGGTGACCTTTGGTGACCATGATAAAAAATCAGATTGAATTTGCTAGCAAATTCATACACTCCAGATGATACTATAACACCATTTGATATTACTCAAACTATAGGGCCATTGTCTAGTGCTATGCCAAGTAAAACATTATTTAAACTTTACAAAACAAAAGAGACAATTGATATAAACTGTAAATTGGATATTCTATTCAGTTTCATGAAATCAGTCTAATAAATGAAATCAGAGTTCAGGCAGGAACTTGATAAGCAGGAGGAAATGTCATGTGACATTTTGATATTTTCAATATTTTGAGGTGTAATGAACTGTAACGTAGGCGCCTCTCTTAACAGAAAATAATAAGGTTGTTGGGCACCAGACAGACGAGGTATAAACTAACCCACCTTAACCTGTCAAATTTATTTTTGTGAATAACTTTAAATTAGAGAGTGCTTGTGTCCTAGCTACAAAAGGAACAGTAGAAAAACCAACCAATAAATGTACAATATGTATCTTGTATTGATTCAACTCTTTCACATCAATAATGAAACACAACATTGCAGCATCCAGAAAGAGAGAGAGAGGGAAAACTCAGATATCACAAATCAAAATCTCATCAGACAGTCTCATTTGATAGTCCTGAAACCAGTGTGGGTATGTATACAGGTAAGAGTATGTATGAGTCTATTGGAGGTTTACAGTCACTTAAGGAGGGTGAAGGTGTGAATGGATGAATATGGGAAAGTGAATACAACTCAGTCCAGTTCAGTTTGTATGTAGGTGTGTGTGAGTGTTTTTGGGTAAAGAGAGGGAGAGTGAGAGCAGGAATGTATTCAGGTGAGTATGCAGCCAGGAGAGTTTGGGTTGTGAAGGGGACTTATCTGGGGGTGGATGGTTGAAGTGTCCTCTGACCCAGAGAGAGAAGCCTCAGAAAACCGAGCAGGACAGGTCCAGCTGCTCCAGGGTTCCCATTTCTCCTCCTACAGTCCTAGTTCCACTAATTCAATATTCCATCTCAAACTTCCTCAGTAAAAGTCCATGTCAATCCATATTTGATCCATGTTACTAGTCCTCCTTTTTTTTCTCTCTCACAGTTCCTCTTTTCCTGTCACTCCTCCAGTTATCAAACCTCCTTCATGTCTCTCCTTTGTTTAAATTTCCCTCCTACTCAGCTCCCAGGTGTGATTCCTACTTGCACCTTTCCCATCCCCCTCCTTTCCAACATGTCATTTCCTGTTTCCTGTCAACCCCCTTTGCCTCCTGCTACAGAACAATAATAGCAGTATTGAGCAGCTTTTTGATGCTGCTAGCAAGGCTTTATATTATGGCCACTGAAAATTGGCCATGGATTCTCACTGTTTGGAAGATATGGATTAACTTTTAGAAACCAGACAATTTAACCGGATATCTATGACACAGCAAACCTTTCACACCAGGAGCCACAAGAAAAAAAAAAGTATAGTCATGGGCAATGAGTCTCTTAATTAAAATGAGGAAAATCAGGAAAATAAAAAAAAAAGCAAGCTTTTATGTTATAAAGTTTTCAGAGTGTATATTTTTGACAAATTATTCCAGCAGGTGAGTTAAAGGTTTGAGAGCCCTTAACTCAGGCCCTTTATTTTGGCAGCCCTGGGTGGAGGTCTTGTAGGGGAGAAAGTACAAGAGGGGCTATCTTTTACCTCAGCCTGTTATAATTGGGTGGGGTGGGGAGGCACCATAAGGGCTGGAACTGCCACTGCCACTGGGTCAGTTTCCTACAGGCCCGCTGACTTAATGGTTGTGCAGTTGGAGCTAATTGAAATCCAATGTGATCATGCTCTCTGATGTCTCCAACAGCAGCTACCATTGTTAGAGTTCAATGGCCCAAATGACTCTAGTATGACGTAATCAATGTCATTGACAGGATGTGAAAATTGGCAATAGAAAACCAATTACATGAATGTAACAAATTTGGATTTTTTTCCAAGGTGCCAGTGCTGCCCCTGACAATATGTCACCCTGGGCAGCTACCCTAGTCGCCCATACCTACAGTAAATTAGCCACTGCCCTGTGGTGGATGAAGGAGGCATGGACCCAAAAATATTCACCTGATGCTTTGCTTTTTTTTGTCAGTCACCAGTCAGGTGCAAAGTACAGTTTGCCAATGTGAATTTGTAGCCAAAAAAAAAGGCAAAAAACAAAGCACAAAGCTCATCGGTAACTTATCAAACAAACAAAATAACCAACACAAGACAATGATCCAAAGCACACCTCCACATCAACCAAAGCTTGGCTAAGAAATAGATCCTGGAATGTCCTGTAGTAGCCTGTTATGGTTTGGGTTAGTTTGTCTTTGTGTTGTGTTTTTTTTCGTGTTTTTTCTCTCTGTTCCCCCTTCCCTTTTTTCTGTTTGGTTGCAGAGCTGGTGTGTTGCTAGGGGTGTGGCTGTCTCCTCCTGCTGGCTGATTACACACACCTGTTTCCACTCCGCTCGTTCTCCCTTCGCCTTCTTAAGCCCGGCCTTCACCCCAGTCCTTTGCCAGAATATTCCTTGCTGTATCCTGTGTGCAAGCTCTCAGCGCAACCTGTGTTTGGATTCTCCTGTTCTCTGTGGCTACCTGTGTTTCTCCAGTGGCAGCTTTTTCTGTTCCTCGTGTCCTCAGAACTTTCTTAAGTCAGCCGGTCGCCTGCCACGCTGTCTGCCTATTGTTCCTGTGTTTTTCATCGGTGCCTTATTAAAGAGCCTTCTGTTGGAACTTACCTGTGTGTGTTCTCTGCATTGGGGTCCTATACTAGAGTTCATAACAGTAGCCTTCTCAATCCCTAGATTTAAGTCTGATTGAAAATGGTGGAATTTAAAGAAGGCAGTAGCAGCATGGAGGCCATCAAAACATCAGTGAGCTAGAGACATTTGCATGTGAAGGATGGGAAAAGAGTCAAATAGAGAGGTGTAGGCTGTAGGAGAGGTAAAGGCTAAAGGATGCTCCACAAAATATTGTAGCTGGGGGTTGAAAAATAGTGCACATGCAAATTTGTGAAGAGTTATGTTTTTAAATTGAACATAAAGTTAAGTCAAATATGTATAAATAAAGATTTTTTGTTGTTTAATTAAGCTTTTTCTCATTAACCTTGATTCACAATACTATAACATCTTTTGGGTTGAGGGGGTTGAATATTTCTGATTGCAACTGTACAAAGTGTAAATAGTGTGTGTTTATATATACACATATATAGTAAATGGTTGGGGGAATAACAGTTGTAATGCTCTTTTGTACACATCCCTTGAAGCTTGAGATGTAGTATAAAGTCATTACTCAGCCCCATTTATCTCTGGTCCTTTAGCAATTAGTGAAAGTACAATAACACACAACACCTCTGCTCAAAAAGCAATATTACAAAAAATCATTTTAGATGTTTTGTACACTGATCTTCTACTTTATTCATAAATTCTACTACTTTTGTCAAGCTAAGGCATTGGTAAACCCATTTCAAATACCAGGATAAACTGTGTTGGAAAAAAATTATGTTTCAACCCACTTAAGATGAAAACACAGCCACTTCTGTTAAGCAAAAGCCTCAATGAAATGGATGTAAGCTGTACTCTCCAGAGGACTGCCACTTTCTTTATACCTGAAAACCCCTTTCATGAGATGAACCACAGTTGATAGAAATAAATCAAACAACTGATGTCATATTTTCAGGTAAATATTTTTTTTCACATACAACAATTTTCAATCTGCCCAGACACAAAAATGTCATGATTGCATCCTCATCAAGGACCCTAAAAGAACATATGTACCCCCTGCCAGAAACACCCCTCTGTAATAGCCTAAACATTGTATTAGCCTAACCCCTAGCAACCAGCTCAGTCCACACAAATGGATTGAAAGGAAATGGGTGTTTAATAAATGAGTTAGCTTAATGACATAAATTACAGAACATTTCCTGTGGAAACAAGGATGCCTGTACAAAGAGCAGGAGTGTGACAGTGTTTGCACATATACTGATCTTAGAAAACTATACATCAGGTGACATTTAATTGAAAATATATAAAATATAGTTTTTATGCATAAAAAGGCAAATTTGGCCACCAGTGCAGTCCATGATTTCCTTGTTAATATATGACCAGCTTGTAGAAGTCTTAAAATAAGATTAAAACAGATAATTTTAAGGAATTCTTATTAAGTGTGGTTAAGTATATTACAAGCAAATTAAAAACAGGTGTACCATAGAGGTTTTAATTAGTCAACTTTAAAGCCAAGACACCAGATAATGAGACTCAGAACAGATATGTTGTCAGAAAAAACAAAAACAAGTGATCTAACAAAAGAAGTAGAACTATCATCACGCATTTGCAGAAATGTGGTTTAAGAGAACATGTTATATGAAACTCCACATATTCTGAGGAACATTATTCTAAGCAGTGCCACCAATGGTTTTATCTATGCTTTGTGTAAAAAAGCACTGAATGTGTAAGTGAAAAAAAAAGCGATCAACCAGACTAGAGGAGGATTTTTGCTACGCCTATTAGGAGCTGTCATACCTTTTTATTACCAGTCTTTTCTCATGAGGCTAAATGATTTAGTTTGTTTGTTTTTGCAATATTGGATGCACTGAAGCTCCATGACACAGACTCACAGACTCACTGCATTCCCTCCATTTTCAGGAAGTGGGGAACCACTGCATTAAATTCAGACAAACTTTTTAGTATGCTGTCATTGAAACCCAGTGGCAAAGAAATAACTTTTCTCCTCTGCATGGATGTTGTATCTCAATCAGCCTCTCACTGAATGGTTCACTGAGGCTGAGAGGCTTTGATAAAATAATCCTAAAATAAGATAATCCTTTATTAGTCCCACAATGGGGAAATTTACAACTGATTTACAACTAAGAACTTTGTTCTATAATTCCATATTTGGTTTGACGGTACACAGATAAAGACACAAAAAAGTTGTTGCTACTCATACTCGTTTAACGCTATATTTTTATTCATATTCACATCTATCCAGTACAATAGAGAAAGGTCTTATAATGCCATTTTACCAATACAGTGGTTCTATCTACCATCCTTTTTCCTCTAAGAATCTTTTCTATCTTAAATACTTTGCTTTTATCAATAATGACCTTTTGCAACTCTTTCTCATCAAATGTGTTCTGCAACATGTCCCAGGCACAGGTTTTTATATTTAATTATAAACAGGAGGTATACACTGCATTATTATAAAATGTTTATCTGCAAATGTTTGTTCATAACCATTTCAGAAAATTTCACAAAGCTTCGATACTCTCACTTTGTCACCAATACTATATTTAAAAAATTTGAATGGTCCAGTTGTTGAAAATGGTCTCTTGTTCTCCCCAGTAATTGGAGCCAGTATCATTTTGATTGACCTATGGTAGGAGTGATTATAAGCATGCACAATGTGTTGTACTTTATCTGTGCGACAGGGTGAATTGACAAACACTCAAAAGTTTTTTGTATAGACCCACTAGGAAATATTTGTAAAAGCTCATCTACATCAAGTTGAACTACTACTATGTTATGTAAAGCAGGAATGTATTCAGATAAGAATGTCATCCATTATTACCTTAAATGATTCTGGTTCAGGTGGCTGTGAGTGTTTGTGTCTGGTTCAACATTTACTTAACAGTGCTCATGTATCTGACAGTAAATCCATCCTGAGGCACAAACAAAAAATCACACACAATCACTGGGACGCTGGAGCTAACCTGGAGAAAACACACCAATCACCCTGCCAGCACTGCTGTGGACTGGGCTTTATCCTTGATAATTTGGCTCCCACAGCCTCTCTTCCTCACCTGACAGTTTATGGTCTCGGACTCCAGAGAAACTGGTGCAATAAACAAGTCCACTGACATCAAAGGTGAGAGGAAACACAGTCCTTAGAGAGGACAGCTTTGGTGGTTTTCTTTGTTGCTGTCTTCCACTTTTATTTTACACAGGAGAATTTCAAATAAGCCTTGAAGGAACACTATCAGGCTGCCACCTCTGTTTGTGCCCACTGTCCAAACCTAACTAAGACCATCACAAAAGCTTCCACCTCCTTCCTTTCATTTAACATAGACTTCTTTGTTTTAAGTTTAAAGGGCTAAGATGACTAAGCAGACTGTAAACAGGTTATCCTACTTATCTTAACTTAATTACTTAAGTTGATCTATTAGACTTTGCAAGCTGGGAAGCAGCGAATCAATGACTGAAAAGGATGAGATGTTAATGGGGTGGACAGACATATATTCTACTGCCTGACACTGGATTTGAACTTCGCTAATTTGTCCCAGCTGTAATTACAACCAAATTAGGACATTAGCTGACCACAGCGGCCTGACTGAGCTGCTAGAAATCCTTGCATGCTGAGCAAATGTTTCAGCTGGAGTAATTATTAAAGGCCGACTGCTGAAAATCAAGACCACTATTATAATCATAATTACTGATGTTTTCTGAAGCTGTCTAAGTTATAAAGCTTAAGATTTTCATAATCTTAAACCCTGTCTGCATTTTTAATTTCAGATGTCCTGTATTTTATTAATGTAATGAAATAAAATGTGAGGTATATCATTTTATTCAAATTGTATATTCAGGCACAAGGGATTCACAGATGATGCATAACCACACTTAATATGACGCAGAAGATGAGTTGGTGCGTCCACCATTTCAGATGATGCAGACAAAAACAATCAATATGCCAATATTTCAATATTACCATGTCAGGCATGTTGACTGTTGACTGTCTAGAAAGAACCAAGCCAACGACGTGTTAGTCCATCTCTCAGTCCTTTCTGACTTCACTACTGTGTCTGTGGCTCTCAGCCCCAGGCCCACTGGTTCCTACTGATACCATACATCTATAAGAACACCTTACAATTATATTGTTTTTTTAAGGGCTCACTAAAACTAAAGCTACGTATGCTAGTTTTTAGCAATATATACAACATTAAACAGCATGGAGTAGCACTGATTTTTTTCCATTGTTTTTGTAGGTTATGTTTAATGAGCCAGTTCACGTGGCACTGCTTTTTTAGAGATGTTAAAACAATTTGTGTAGGAACCAAGATCATTTTTCATTGCATATCACACATCGCTCCAACATCTTAGTGCCTCCACAAAATGCTAAATAAATGCAAATGAGTAGGTAATTTCACTAAAGTTTAGTTGACTGATGAGGAAAAACTGTGCAGCAGCCTGAGTGCTGTGATGTGTGAGGTTTAGGTAAAATGCTCGATCATTTATAGAGGGATTAGTGCTGCATAAATCTCTCACACAGCATTAAGCCAATAGGTTCATTAATTATGAGGCATATCAGCGGAGTGGACCATCCGATGTACTAACCTCTGTGGTCAGGAGCAGGATGACCCACTTTCCTGACAGAGCTTTTTATCACCTCGTTTTTCATCAGCACCACTGCCTGCCCTGGCAAGCTGGCCTTTGTCAACTGTCTGAGACTTTATAAATTGTTAGAGGGGTGCTGATATTGTGCAGTAAATGAGTATATGTGAGAGAGTTTGTGTGTGAGGGTGGTGTGGACACAAGCCTGACAGGCTGACAGCTAGCAAGGTACAACCTGACTGTGTGACATTACTGATGGGATAGTTTGTGTAATCCTCCCTTCTGCTGGATCATTATCAACATTATTGTCCATTAAGACCAAATGATGAAATTGAATGCAATGATACAATTTCTGTATTTGTAAAAGTAACCACTAAGCTCAGAGTTAAGAAATGTACCACCAACGCCTAGTATGTTACATAAGTTTTGATACTACGAATAATCTCCCTATAAATTTAGTCCAATTAAAAAAGTAACTTTGTATGAGTGCTGTCGCCTCTTTAAAAGGGGCTATATGTAAGTATTTTAATAGAACATAAATAAAATAGAAATATCAATAGAATGTGACGCAATAACAGTTTTGTGTTTATGTCAAAGACGTCTGTGTGTTGTGTTGACTGTAGGTGAGGAGGGACCACAGATTGCATTTTTCAGGTAAGTATTTCAGTATATTTGGAGTAGAAATCTGACAGTTGGTCAATTCTTACACATAGACCCTCTAAAGAGAAAATAATGAGATGAGATAATAATAATGAGAATAATGAATAATGAGAAAAAAGTAGCAACATAGCATAAAGTGGTACTGCAATCCAAAGATGTCATTTGGATATTACACACTGTAGATTTGAGAGGTGGCTGGTGGTGTTTGTATTTTGCTCATTCACAAGACACAGTGGCTGTAGCTTTCCTGAATTAATATGAGTTACAATAGATTCTTAAAGGTCAAATTCTAGTGGAAAAAATTAATTCATTAAATTATAATTTAAAAAATCACATTAAATGGATATTCATCCACACTTGATCTTCCAAAGCACTCAAACATTTTGGATTTCTGGCTGCAAGATGACAATTATAAAAGACCCTATTGTAACTGTGTTATTCATGTAACAGCTTTTTACTCATTTCATAACGTTGCTTTCCCCATGTATCATTAATCCAATATGTTTGGTTAGAAAGATTTCTGTATGTTTGTTCAAAGATACTGGAAATCAAGAATCATTCAGTCACTGCAGAATCAAACAAAGATTTAATTCACAAAAAAAATGCATTTTTGACGATACAGTATATAGTGTACATTGGTAAATCTCATGATACATTATTACAACTCTATCATGGTCACTTACCAACCAAAGTTTTTGTCAGTTTTATCACTGTTTCTATTACAGTTTTGCCAATGAGTTATTTATTATTTCTATCATATTATTTAGCATCATTGTAGTTTCAATGCCCAGTACTTGCTTTTTAACAGAGGTGCAACATTAATTTGGTGATAAAACTAAAGGGTGTTTGAGGTGTCACAATCTAAGATTTTACTGGATACTTGGACACTCCCAATCAAAAAACTTAATTTTCTGTGGCCATGCTATAAATTCTCACAGCATACTGTTTGAGAGCTTGATCTGTTCTTTACAAATAAAACCTGTAAGTTACAGCTGCCATTCAAAAGTATAGAATCATTTTGTAAATTAATTATGTTAAACAGTAATGTATAAAATACATATATCAAGACATGACAAAAGACTTTTTTGTTTGTTTGTCTTAACGTATCATCATGAAGTAAATGTTAATTGCACAGTGTAAGAGCTAAGGGGTATAGGCTTACCTTTTGTATGCTTCTGGGTACAGAAACAGAGTTGATTAGCAGGATGGCAACAGCTCTGAAGCAGGAGATAAATGGGAGCGGCACTGACACAGAAGAGCACATTGGTGCACAGGAGACAAGAGGGAGGCAAGGCAGTAGGACTAGCACAGAGAAAATGCTGGAGCACAAGGAAAACGAGTTAATGAAAACACCGGAGAGAAACAAGAGGTAAACTGAGTTTAACATGAGTTAATACCACTAATGGAATAAGACATTCTGGCACTAAATGGGTAAAAAGTAGGGATGGTTGTACTGCTGGAGACTGCCAAATCAGAGTCAGGTGTGCAAATGATGATGGACAACAGGTGAGCTGATGAACCAGGAGCAGCACCACACCTCCACACACACACACACACACACACAAGTAGACAGACAAGGAAGGCGGAGACACCAGGGAAGACAAACTCAGGAAACACTGGGGAGGCTGGAGGTTGCAGAGGGAACTATAGTTTAGATTGGTTCCCTATAAGCCAACATGTTTCCTGGCAGGGGCCTTTCTAAAATGAGCATTTGTGAAACTTAGTACATTCTTCTTTGCAACCTCTTAGCCAACATTAATACAACTTGGAAATGCAGGAAGGCAAAGTTGTCTATATGTATATCCACTAAATAATACTAATAAATGAATTGTATAGATTGTAATACACACACACACAAACACACATTGCTTTGGGTAAATGTATTGTTCATTTAGCCAAGTTGAATTCATTTGTACAAAAGTGCTCAGTACCTTACCATCCCTGACAATGTCCTTCTCATCCTTATTATTGTTATCGTCATACTCATCCCTGCCATCAAAAACAACCATCACAGGTTAAAAGTGCACTCAGTGGGAGCATCATTAAACATCAATTTCAGTTTTCTCTTGGTAAAAGATAACCTCTCTGTAGACACTGCTGTGATATTTACTGGCAAAGAAAAAGTCCCAGTCTCACCTGCCCATCAGTGAGAGCTGCCATCTACAGGGAGAGGAGGAAAGTCCATGCATATGAAAACCATTCATATTGATGAGTATGTCAATGTGCACTCCAGAGGCTTGCTGATAACTGATTTGTGATTCACGTGTAATATCCATATCCATGTTACCATTGCAGGAGACAGGGTGACATAGGCACAGAGTGCTTCCTTAAGGTGTAAAACTTGTTTACCAATGTCCATTAGGTATTTCTTTTTTAAACTGATTTATTTATTTTGATAGACCTTTTGCAAGTTAGCCAAAAGAAAAAGGGGGGAAAAAAATTATACAGAGTGGTGCATCTGTTATTTATCCTACCCTCATAGGAACAACAAAAACAACACTGAAACATTCATGAAAGGAAGATTTATTGTAGGACTGTTGTATTAGAATGCATTAGTTGAGAGTTTACTTAAGCAATTTGTAAACTAAAAAGTGGGCCAATTTAGTCCCAAGCATTATTGGAAAGATTAGATTATTGAATAAATAGTAATATAGGCCACTATTTCATTTATATTAGTATATTTACTCTATAAAGTATACTTAAAAAATATACTTGAATTTTATTTAAGTTGACTTAAAATAAACTTGAAATATACTTCTTTTTTGTAAGAGAAAGGTTTTATCATCTCCTTTTATATAATCACCACCTGTGTGCATGTGAATAAAGGCCCTTATTTAGGTCACATGATGAGAACAGAACCTCCACCACCAGGAAAAACTTCATTGCTGATGAAGGCCATGAGACGTGTTTGAAAGCTTGTGAAAAGATAGTAAGTAGACCTTAAGTTAAAATATTTTGTCAAATGAAGTCACTTCAATGCATAGATAACATTGTGCTTTCAAGTGAGAAAACTGACATTCTTAATTTCATATCAAGTTTTTGTAGTCCTGATCACAATCCAAGTCTAATACGTGCATATTCATGAGATTCATCTGATGTGATCTGTCATTAAGTTACTCATGGAATCAAAGTTAATTTAGCAACAGCCGATGTTACCTGCTGCCAACAATGTCTGTCATTTTAATCAGCAAAAGCAAAGGTCAATGTCAGCTAAAACTGAGAAGCTGCTGCCTGAATGTTTCGTATATTGATGTTTATTAATGTAAAAGAGAGGTAGAGTCGAAGCTTAGTGAGTCCCTTTTGCTAACATTGACATCAGAATTGAGAGCCACCGTCACTGGTGCATCTAAATAATTTTTCACATATGCACACTTTTCACTTACATGTACAGGGAAATGCTGCCTAGATGCTAGAGCCTGGCTGTCATTAAGGAAGGCAACTCTGATGTCACAGCTCCCCCTATGACCTCAAGTTTCACCAGTGTTTCTTGTGTCCTCCCCTGTGTCTCCTCCACTGTATTTATCAGTGTGTGTGTGTGTGTGTGTGTGTGTGTGTGTATGTGTGTGTGTGTGTGTGTGTGTGTGTGTGTGTGTGTGTGTGTGTGTGTGTTGAGAAATGACACAGCTTCTGGTCTCCAGTTCACCTGATTTCCATTACTCATCACGTGCAGTGTAAGAATCTGCTGCTCAGCCTCATTATTTGAGTTATCCCTAGTGTTTCTGCAGTGTTTTGTTAATTCACCTCTCTTTGTGTTCCATTATTTGCCTGTGCTTAAGCTGCTGCCTCATTCTGCTTCTCACCTGCCTGTCACTAGCAGTTTCTGCCATTCCCCCAGCCATGCCACCCACCTGCTCACTTCCTGCAGTTTCTGCCATTCCTCAGCCCAGCCATTCATCTGCTCACCTCCTGCAATCTCCACCATTCGCCCACCATGCCACTCAGCTGTTCGCCACTTGAGGTCTCTGTCATTTCCCCTTCATCCATCTGTCTTCCATCCCTTATTGCCTCCTACCTTTCTCCCTAAGCCTGTGTCTGCCTCTGGGTCAACAAAAAACTAACTTAGCCAAATCATAACATCTGTAACACAAGCAGGTTAAGGTGGACAAACACAGTTAAGTTCAGTTAACAGACACCGACCCAGTCTTTGTATCGTCACGCACTCAGTGTGTGTGTGTGTGTGTGTGTGTGTGTGTGTGTGTGTGTGTGTATATATATATATATATATAAATATATATATATATATATATATATATATATATATATATATATATATCCCCTTCCTCAACAACCCAGATTTCACAGTTAACAAGAAACTACTTAACTTCCATATGGGTAGAAAAGGGCATCACACAACTTTAACACATTTTTCATAACAATAGACTGGGCTCATTTCACCATTTTTTGGAATACCTACAACATCATCCATCATCCATCAAATCAAAAATCAACTTTCAGACTATCAACCTAGACCTTTCCCCTTCAGCCTCAGAACTAATTAAGATACCTTCTTCAAACGAATTACTTTCCAAAATTTACAGAATATTACATTCAGACAACACATTGAGTTTACCATATGCCAGATGGGAATCATCTTCTACAGTATAAAGTACTCCATATCTCACCTCACCGGATGGAAATTGTTTAAAATGGGATTCACTTTGGACACATGTTCACATTGCACACAAAATGATTGAGATACCTATGTTCATGCAGTATGGCATTTCACTCCAGTCACTATCAGTCTTTATGGAATATCACATCCCAATGTCACCCTCTCTCTGCATACTAGGAGACATATCCACAACCAACATAAACAAAACAACCTTTAAACTTCTTCTAGTTGCACATATTATCACATAGAAAACTATTCTCATGAACTGGAAAACAAGAAGCACCATACACATTAGATCATAAAAAAAGTTACTAATAGATCACATTTTATTACATAACACCTATTTTGAATAGGACTGGGTCATCTTACTTTTGAAGTATTACCCACAGACACAATGTGTTTATTTGCATTTAACCAAAACCACCTTGGGCATCTGGTCAGGATGCCTACTGGATGCCTTCCTTTGGAGGTGTTCCAGGCACATCCAACTGGGGGGAACCTCAGGGTAGACGCAGCACCTTGGGATCCCCCAGAAAGTGCTGGAAAACATTGTCTGGAATACCCTGCTTAGCCTGTTGCCACCATGACCCAACCCCAGATAAGTGGGAAAAAAAAAATGGATGAATAGATGGCACCATCTTTACCTAACCTTAACTGAAGCATTTTTGTTGCATGGACAGGGCTCAGGATGCCTAACCTGGTCTCTGGTATGACAGATTTGCACTTCATGCACCTGCTGTCCGCCTCATCCACATAATTATGTAATAAATATCAAATCCACACTGTAAAACACTGATGTTTTTAAACATTACAACTGCAATTTCATAAAAGAATTTCAATTGTTTTACATGTTTTTTGTTTTGTTAATTTACAGATAATATTTGGCATGTAACACTTTTTCAAAATGTGATTTACATGATTTCATTAAAAACAGGGAAAAACTGTAAACGATATTCACTGATATATTTGACAAATACTTTTACATGGGTACATACATAGTGGTTACTATCTTGTATGTGATATTTTCATGGTTTTATGTTTATTCTTCATTAAATTACAATAATTCCTTAGTAGAGAAGAGCTCTAACTGTAACATAAATAGCTACATTCTGTATTACAGTACTGGTTGTACTATAGTACAACCAGTAACCATTATTTTACCATTACAGTTTTTGAATGTCACAGTATTCTACCATATTTTAGCATGTTTTTTCTTGCACCTTCCTTGCCAGAGTTTCATGTTTTTTAATTTTTTTTCTTATTTTTATGTATTTATTCATTTATTTGTTGTGTAGGTTAGAAATAAGGTTTGGTCTCAATAGACAAGGGGAAAAAGAATTCTTGTCTAGACCAGCAGATAAAAAAAGCTGAAAACAGCACCAAATAATCAAATGCCAAGGTGAATTCATGCAGCTGTCTGAATGGTGAGTTGTATTGTATGAAATCCCTCTGGGAAACAAGCCAAGCCAATTGGCATTTATTGGGAGTGGCGGATATCAGAAGCAGCAGCACCACAGTGAATACCCATACAGGTTGAGACCAAGCCAACGCTGTGAGAGTGGAGAGAGACTGTGTCAAATAAAGCATCTGGGGACTTTAGGCTGGGGCAGTACAGAGACGAAGCTCCTGTTTTTCTTCATCACCCAATTATCAAGGCAGAGAAGCACGGTAAAAATAGCAGACCCTAGTTTGTTCTTCTAGGCCAGCACAGCGCTCTCAGATTACTGCTTAGCGACAGCCAGCTGATTAAGTGTTTGTGCATCTGGGCTTTGAAGCGACAGACAGGCAGAGAGACAGAAGCAGGGAGAGACAGTAAAAAGTTTGAGAGTATGAGAACATTTGAATTTAAAATGAGTGGTGGAGCCAAATTAGAGGACTGAAAACAGGCATCATTCTGGGCATGAAAACAGGCAGCGCTCTCAGAGAAGCAGGAAATGAGAGCAAAATGGAACAAAGAAAAACAAGGCAACCACTTCCTGATGAGGCATAATTTGTTTGCTTGCGGACCATTATGTGCTGAAGGCTGAACATGAAATACTGTATATTAATCCTAGATAGGAGTTTACAGGCAATAGCTCGGTGCAGCAACGTCCTGAAGTCTTGTCAACACAGGGAGGTTTCCAGGTTTGGTATCATGGTGAGAGATGGTCCATGTAGGTGCATTTAAGAGTGTTCTTACATTTCCCTTTTTGTATGAGTTGAACAAACAAGATACAACTTCAGAAGCTAACCAAAACCTCTCACAGACATGGGATTGACATCTGTCTTATAATTTCACTCTCGGAAACAAAGCAAAACAAAATGTTGATGAAACTCCTTAATGAAAAATTTAAGTGGTAAGATTCATTATACACATTATACACATTAATGTAGCTAATTTTAGTATTTTAGAATGCCATACATGTTGCTCCATTACTTACTGTATAGCATCTAAACATTCAGACAGGTGGACATGCATTAAAATACTATTTAATCTGACTTCCTAAACAGTGATAACATTAATTTACTATTTAAAGTCAATACTTTATACAGTAAGGTAAAAACTCAGAACTTTATATGACTTTATATGAGTATATATTTATCAGTGCTTATCACTGTTAACTATTTTATATTGCTGTATGCTCTGCTGATTTCTGAAGTACTGACAACTTCAGTTGTTCAACATGCCTCCTGTCTAAGTGTAGAGAAGAAATTAACTTTCTGATTAAATGTCCATAAGCACTAATGAGCAGGTAAAGTTAGTCCAGGGAAGTTAGTGGCAGTGTGTGTTGTCCTTATATCCAGTCCTAGCTTTAACCACCAGATTCACAGCAGGGAAGTCACCTGGGCCATTATCCAAGTCTTATGGCCCTGCTGATGACGCAATGTCCCCTTAGGACAGAAAGCCACGAGAGATCTCAGCTGACGTATGTGGAGAACCCTTCAGGTCCAGGTGAGTAATTATACTGAGATGGCTAAGTCTCTGTGGGAGCACAGGATTGGAGACAGCACAGAGCTGAAAAGTGGCCGACCTGGATTTCAGAGGTAAATGTCCCATTTATTTTCTCTGCACATTTCAGAAAATCCCTTTGCAAACTTTTTAAGCTTTGAACTGAAGCATCTAGCCTCAAGATAAATTATGACCATCTAACAAATTGTTCAGAGGGTTAAAATGTACATCAAGAGCCTTTCACTATAAACTCACTTGTCAGAGGTAAGACTGACATTTTATTTAGTTTCAGTTCCTCTGTTGAGCACATCAGCAGCCAACCTGACCAAAGTGACATTTACAGTTATGTTTACATTTTGTTTAATGTGTTACAGCAGCAGCTAATTAACTATGTAGCTTTCAAACTGAAGTGCATTTTTCCTGGTGAGTGTTTGGTGGCTCACTCAACCAGCTAAGGTGCAGGACGAGATGTATGCTCATGTTTGTAATTTACATAAGAATTAGACTTAAGCAGTAAAGCTAACCTAGGTTATTGCTTGTGTAGCAGTAAGCTACTGCCTGGCTCAGTGACTCATATGTTCTGCCTATGGTAGAGCAGATCTGGCATTATGCTAGATTTGATTGGCTCTATCGAAATGGGGTCTTAACTGGTTAACAATAATTGTTAACTAGTGTAAAGGAGGCTATATTTAGCATGAGTTTGATTAGTGTTTTGTGACTGTACTGTTGCCTTGTGTCTTCCCTGTGTCCTCCCTTGTAAAGTGCTGTGCTATGGAAACTGTTTATTACTGACATATTCACAGTGCATTGAATATGTTGGAGCTCATCAACACTGTCACAGGCCAATTGCTGACTACCTTTATGGGGTTCCTACAGCTTTAGGCAAATAAGGCTTGAAGACTTTTTAATGCCACTCAGAACAAGATTTAAGGCCAATTTTACTACAACAAAAACCAGAAAAATTAATAAAGGGTGCAACAACATCAGTTGTCCTTATATGTTTTTTAAAACATAAAGGGTTGAACAAAATGGATCAACAACGTTTGCAAGATGCCCACATCCCACGATATTCAAGGTGCTGAACCAGTGAAAACCAACAGATAAAAACAGATTGACAGTCCACATACTTCAGCTTCCCTAGTCAGCTGGGACATCCACCAGCTAGTGTGAGGACGAGCATGGAGTTTAGGGCATCATTTTGCTGATGGATGTCACAGTGGACTTTGTGGCAACTGCAGTGTGTGGACGTCTGTCTGTTTTAATCTGTGAACAAAATGAATTAAATACAAACAAATAATCTATGTATGTTGGCCCTGCAATGGACTGGTGATCTGTCCAGGGTGTACCCCGCCTCTCACCCAATGTCAGCTGGGATAGGCTCCAGCCCCCCGTGACCCTTATGGATAAGCGGTATAGATAATGAATGAATGAATAACAAAGAAACACTGTCGCATTGACCCTACTTAAAGAACAGGTAGGTTGTAGCTACAGACACCACCCAGTGTCCTCATCTTGAACATTACAAAAAATATTTGAATCTTGTCCCTTGCAACAGTTAAACCAATAACAACAACGACATCCTTTCTCTTACACCTACAGCATAGAGTTTTTTGGCTTTTGTCTCCAACTCTGCCTAAACTGTAATTCACAGAGCCTTTCTTTTTCTTCTCTTTCTTTCATTTTCTCAGACAATTTGATTTTGTGATGATCTGTGCCATCAAATCAGCACTTCCCCATTTTGAGGGCACACAGCCCAATTAGCTAAAGACAAGGGACCTGAGGCCTGAGGCCTGTACTTCTTAGCAGGGTAAATTGCCATGGTAACTTACACTGAATGGCTAACCTGCTCCATGGTAGGTTAGCTTCAGAGGATCAGATCAAACTACTGACCAATCAGATCACTGAAAATCTAGTCATCATTCTTACAGGATCCCGACATCAACAAAAGAGTTTACAAATAGTGACTAAGTGACAAATAGTAAAAAAAGACATATTTACACACTAAATGATCACATACTTATTTTATCTTCATTTTGATTGAACAAAATGCTTTTATCCACACACTGTTGAACATTTCCCACAATTATAAATGAACATTCCAGTCAGATCGACTTTATACATTAACTCTCTCCTCTGTCTGACTTTGTGCTGAGGATGCAGACACAGCTCCCACTTTGGTTATACAAGGACCTAATACTCCCTCAGTACCCCCCACAAAGTCCCTCAGGGGACATGCTCATAGACCTTCTTCAAGTCCACAAAACACATGTAGACTGGATTATCATACTCCCATGACACCCTCAGCACTCCCACAAGGGTAACGAGCTGATCCACTGTTCCATGGCCAGGATGGAATCCGCAATGTTCCTCCTGAATCTGTGGTTCGCCCGAAGCCTCCTTTCCAGCATTCTGGAGTAAACTTTCCCAGGCAGACTGCCACTCCACAGGTACTGTCCCTGACCTCCATGCAATATTGAAGAGGTGTGTCAGCCAAGACAACCCCACAATATCCACAGCCTTCAGCATCTCAGGGTGACTCTCATCCATGCCTGGTGCCTTGCCACCGAGGAGCTTTTTAACCAACTCAGTGACCTCTGCCAGGGATATGGATAGGGCCGCCAAGTCTTCAGACTCCATCCCATCCACATTTTGGCTGGGTTTAGGAATTCCTCAAAGTGCTCTTTCCACCACCCGATGATTCCCCCCACGTCTGCATTGAAGTCTCCCAGTAGACCTATAAAGTCCCCAGTGAGGACCCCTTCCAGGATACCACCCAGAGACTCTAAGAAGGCTGGGTACTCTAAGCTACTGGGTACTCTGAGCACACAACAGCCAAAGTCCTCCCCTTGACCTGCAGTCACATAGAGGCGACCCTCTCATTCCCCAGGCAAAATTCCAACAGTGCTCAGCTGGGAGCTTGTGAGTATCCCCGCACCCTTGGACCACTTTACCATGGGAGACCCTTTTTAAGACTTTTGTAAGACTTTTAAAGGCCTTATTTTTAGATTAATTAATTTAATGCCTTTTAAGATTTTTTAAGGATATGCTGGTACCATGCTTTAGACAGTGGGTCACATTGTTATTGATAACAAACTGGATATTGATCAGTAGCTTTGTGCAGTAATTATAAAAGGGTTGAAATAGCTCTATAATTTCACCATTTGGCTTAATTCTTTTTATTCATTGTAACGGTTTCCACTCTTGACCGCGTCCTGTCCACAGTACAAACATGACACATATGTCTTTAACTTTCCTTCTTATTAATGTTTGCCCAGCCTTTATTATGATTTGCATTTGATGAATCACTTGATCATTGTAAAATAGAAATGCCGGATGACTTGGCAATAGATGAGACTGTCCTTAACAGAAGAGCAACAAGACTAGTTGGACCTGACAACTTCTCCTGGCAGCTGTGAGAATTATATATATTATATATCATAACTGTAAGGAGGAAAGGCAGAGGTGGTGTGACATTGTTTAGAGCTTCATAGCGTGGGGGGTTAGAGTGGAGAGTGTGTTTGTATCATGTCTCATACACTTAACACTGGTTTTCTTTTAACCATGACCTTGACCTTTCCTCAACTTTAACCAAGTACTTTCATATATTAAATCATTCTGTGCTTCTGTTTTGACAGCCAATTTTGCACAGATCCTGAAAGATGTTTGTTTTACATTTGAACATTTCAGTGGCTAAAATATAACAGGGTATTATCAACTAATTGTTAATTGCTTCTGTCCAACCTACAACTTTACCATTTTTTGACTGCAGCATTGCAGCTGTTTTCAGAGAAAAAGATTCAAAAACCCTGTTCAGCAGCAAATAGCAGAAACAGTTATAGACTAAGGTGGTCAAGACAGTGTAACATTTAGCAAATAAAGAGACAGATATTGACACTTACTTTTTTCCCAATGAGCACATGTGCTCCTAAGTTGAAAAATTTAGGAGTGTATAAAGAATTTTAGGGGTGCAATAAAAATGGATCAAATAATGTGTTTTTCCTTAAAAGAGGGATATGAGGAGACATTTACAAGAAAAATAGTTTAATTTATTGGAATACAAAAAGAACACAAGGTTTTTAATTATTTCTGCAATTATTTATACTTTTACAGTTGGGATGTATGTTAACGGTCAGCGGCTGACGGGGAACTTTTTCCCTTCTGTGGATTCTCAGTGAGTCCCGTGTCTGAAAGTCTTCATTTCTCTGCTTCTGCTCGCTCATTAAGCTCAGAATTAACAATTGTTATCTCTGGTGGAAGGAGAGGAAAAAGTGAAATCTCAGCCACTTTGCATAGGTCCCTGTCATACTGGCAAAACAGCTCTGACCTGTTGGGCCTTGGACATGGGATCTCTGAAGTTCTCCTGTAGTGTCTGGCACCGGGACATTGGCAGCAGATCCTTTGGGTCCTGTGGGTTGTGGGACCTGTCAACAGACAGGGTCAGAGAAATATAATTTTTATTCAAAGTGCTGTATCTATGGTCTATTCTAGCTATAGTTTACATCATGTACTAATGTGCATTCACATGAGCTTTAATAATATACAGTGATAATTATTTACATGTCCTTTAACCTTTTACAATATAAACTTCAATAAATTGGCAACACACACCATGCCATCAGGGCACACATGCAGCTGCATACGAAGGTCTATCTGGGTTAAACGTTCATAAGATTTTTCTGGGAGCTGATAGAGAGCTGATACATAGAAAAATTACATCACGCCATGCTTGGAAGGCTATCAATGAATAGTGAGCAATATACTGCAACAATGTTGAGCTCTAAAGAATAAACATACATACGTTTATATTCATTTAAACACATTTGAATGGTAATCACTTTGAATGAAACATAATGTTTGTCACTACACTTTCATCCACTGATTGATTGATTTCTGGATATTAATGGATAAAATCATGGTGATGATGTGAGCAGTCTCTGCGTCAGTCTGAAATAGTATTTGCCACAAACAGGGCTAAAGCAGACCTGCAAGGAAAATGGTCATGTGCATCACACCAGTATTACTTATAGTTACTGGACAATTCTCACCTCAAAACTAACTATGACCAAAACTAACATTCAGTGCCAATGCAGGAAGTAGTGTTATTCTTTATATAGCAATGTGAATGGTCTTGGTGGTGGATGGGCATGTACTTCCAACCAAGGTTGGTCTAACTCTAACCTAATTCTATGTTGCTTCTATGCTTTATTGGAAAGACAATTTAAATCAAAAAACAAAAACATCTAAACCAAAGTGTTGTCACTATCAATATGTTTTGCCACAATATACATAAAACTGGTACCTCAGCATGCCCTTAGTCTCAACATCTCCAATACCCTGACTTCCATCGTGACTTCGACACATTTGTACTTACTGTATGATTGTTCAAGGGGAAATACAGTTGTTTCACTGTGTATGCATGAATCATTCTGCTCCAGATAAAGCTGGCTGCATACAGTCAGCACATCATATGGTCAGGTCTTACCAGGTAACTTTAAAGGTTGTGAGATACTAGGGCAAATGTCCACCAGGGCTCTTTTTTCAGAGTGAAAAGCTCTTGCAGGGTGCTGAGATGTGAAGTGCTTTCATGCTGTGAAAAGAGCTCTGCATGTGGGTTTTTATGTCTATGACAGCATCATCCAAACAAGAAAAGTGCAGCCTTTCCTGAAAAGTCAAAATATTTTCAGTTTGAAGTGCCTGAAGTGGCAACACAAAAAAGCCTGAGCAGGCTAAGAAAAAAAAAAAACACGGTCCACACACTCATATATCCATTTTAGCTTCTTTGCACTACAAAGGCTAAAGGATTTTGATGGTCTAAGAGAAAGCCAACGAGTTTATTAATGCAAAAGTGGTTTTACAGCACTCATTTTTGCAAAATGGGTGTAGAAACTTACAAAATGCAGGGATGAGATCATCAGTGCTGAAACTGTCAAAAGCAGTCAGATTACCATAGTTTGGCCTTTAGCCATAGGCAGTATCAGTAACAGTGATTTAGTCTTTGACTCACTGGCTCCAGGAACAGTGTGTGATCTGAAACCTCAGAAGTACAACAACCTCACAGTCTAAAACCAGCAAAGCAGACCCAAGAAACGCTTTGTACCCTACAATATCATTAGGGTAATATGTTAGTATTACCTGTGTACCCTGTGGATTTTGAGCCCTGTCCATTGTGAACAGTAGTATCCGTGGAAATTTGGAGTGCTTCATCTGACTGTCCCCATAATGGTCTGTTTTTTCTGTAGTAGCCCTTGGTCAAGGACATATGAAGTAAAGAAATTAAAACATAGGATGCTGTGCCTCTGGAGATTTGTTATGATGTCCAGGACTACATGCTTGACCTAGTTCCTCCCTGTCACCAGCACGTTTGTCTGTGTAAGCCTGCATTTTTCAAACATAGCTACTGCTGGCATCACATGCTGCCCAGATATTGAGCCCATATTTTGCAGGTTTACTTATGCTACTTGAATGGGCAGCAATCTTTGAAAGGGACTGGACATTTATCCACTGTAACATCTGGGCTGGGACTGTAGATGAGTGGCAGGTGCTCCACCCACTTGTGCCAAACCCCTCAGATTGTAACAAGCTTGCTGTGTTGATGACGGCCAAGTCAGGTATAGCAAAAAGCATCAGCTGTTACAACACATGAAATGTCTGCAATGAAATGGTGGTATGGAAAATTTCCCAACCAGACTTTGCATGCTATGAACGAGAGGTCAATTAATTTCTACCTTGTTCTTGTACAGTCTACATCCTTCCAGTTTCTTTTGAACACCTGTCTCTGCCCCAAGTTTCCTCTATTGTGTTTTGTTTTGTTTCTGTTTTTTGGGGGTTTTTTTATTTGTGGAGGAAGATCCACACCACATGCATAGAGAGCAATTTAACATACACAGACTATAAAACATCATATACATACATACATGTAGATATATATGGGACCAGACAAAACAACTGACAGCCCTTTTTGCACTTGCACAGGAAAGAAGAAAAGAGCAAAACATATAAAAGAAAAAAAACTAATGATATGGGTTTTGATTGGCTCGATGACATTCTCAGCTGACAGTCTGCCTCTACTGTCAGACTGGGATGAGAACCAGAAGAAACTGACAAATTTCCATTCTTTAACTGGAAGCATAGCTCTCCTCATCTATTGTTCCTCATCACTTGTCTCATGGTCTCATGTCTCAATCAGCCACATTAAAACCATTGACAGCTGAAGTGAATAACATTCATCATCTTGTTACAATACAATGTTGTGCTGAGGAACTGGTAAAGAACTTGTTTTGCGTGAGGTTTATGACCTTTGCCACCTTCTGATGACACTACACAGCCTACTTCATTAGTTTCAAACCAGTCACTGGAAATGTGTGTTATTCATTTTCTTATCTCTCCCCCCCCCCCTTTTTTTTTTCAAAAGTTCACTTAAAATTCACTTCAAGCATATGGAACACAACTACTGTCAGTTTCATCCTGTCCTCTCCTGTCCTGATCAAAGATCTGATCAACAGCCTCAAAGAGAGTCAACTGAGAGAGAGAGAGAGAGAGAGAGAAAGAGAGAGAGGCAGATGAAAAACTACCAAATGTTCAGCATTAAAATGTAGTAGTTAAGCCTTAGTTTATACTCAGCCTTAAACCTGTGTTTAGAGTTAAGCTAAGCGAAAAGCACTCTGCAGAGGGTCCATAGAAGGTCTGTAGAACACATCTGTGCTAAAGATATATCAGTGAACATGGTGATCTGGTCAGTAGTTGTCCGGATACAGATACAGATAATTTGTGGCCCTGTGACAGGTTAATCTGGGAAGGACCCACAAACTAGCAAGTCTAATACGTTGCAGATTGAATATGTCTGGTTCCAGTCATACAATACAAACAAACCATCGATATACCACCCAGACAACCTGCAAGCATGAGGATGGCTGCTAAGTGTAGGAAAAAAAAACATGAGAGTGCGATGAAGCACAATTACACAACAGCTCATGTTGAATTGTTCCTGAGGAACATGTTAATAACTAAATCATACTCTGGCTGCTGCACTCTTGACAGCAGCTGCTGGCAGGGTCTCAGGGTGGAGACTTATCATCAGACGAAAAATAATGAAAATGGAGGAGGTGGGTTCAGCAGTCTGAGTAATGATGTTGTGTAAGTAGGCTGGATTCCTTGTCAGAGGGGACTGAGTGTTCTGCAGATGATGATTTCTAAGTCTTTTGGTAATCCCCAACCATTCCTCTAGCTTCAGGGTCAGATCAAAATTTTCTTTCATGGCATGTTGTATTTATAATTAATGCTGGGACATACACATATATCTGTGGATATGCATGATTTCCATAGGATAATTCTTGAAATTTATAGTAACACTCACTGGTATTCATAGGTTCACTCCGTTCTAAGAAACCAACACCTGACCCTTGATCAAAGTCAAATTGAGCCAGCTGGTCTCATGTTTGCATGTCAATATGTCAAATACTCAGCTGATCTGATTATACTCCATATCAGTTTGATCACTTGATATGTCATAATCACTGTGGGAAAATAATTTATTCAGTTAGCTATGTAAAAAAATGTGGCATTAAATTACTCATACTGGAGTTTGATTCACATATATTAAATTGATTGGGAAATTATTATCGCTCATCTTACAACAGAATGATTTAATGTTAGTGCAGAGGGTAAAAATGTGATTTTACTTTATATTTCTATGTTATGCTTTGACATTAAGTGAATTATTTTTGGAATTACTTCCTATATTTGTTCTTTGGACATGATTATTCTTATATTGTTGCTCCTCTCATCCTGTTTCATCTTCTTATGAATACCTGTAGCAACACACTCACATCAACATTTAACCATAATGACCAGCAGTGCTCACACTAATGTTGTGTCAAACAAACTGCTGCAGTTCCTGCTGCTTGCTTACACAGAAGAGTTTATTATGAGCTGTATTACATTAGTGATTGAGAGTAGTTCGCAGACAGTGATTAAAATGACAAGGTCACTGACTGTTACTAAGAAGTAAGAATTGGCTGTACAGAGAAGTTAATGCATGATCTTAGACAGATGGTGGTGTTAATCAGTACTTTTTGACAAATAATTTCCATTTCATAACAAAATGAAATCTGTTTATATGACCAACATTCACCAACACAGATTATGACTATAATCTGTTTTAACTAATCACCATCATAAGGAACACAGAATAATAATTATATATTTGGTTGGTCATTTAATTATTGATCCCCTCCTATTTTATTTGTAACTCAAATCCGGGCTCTGAGTTTGATCATGGGTTTTCAGTGTTTTCAACTGAATCAAATAGATGGAGTCTGAATGTGTGTATGGGGGGTTAACTGCTTGCGAATAGTACCTTCAGACTGTTTCCTGTAAACTGGGCAAGGTACCATCACAGTCATTGCCGCAGCTTATAGATTATATAATACCAATCCCCTCTGATAATGCATTACCATATAATAGACTACAAGCCTCCTCTGAGTCAGGTTGATTACTATCTGAGCTATGATAAACTACTCTGTCTGTAATTACATTGTGGATAATGGTGTGTGACCATCTCTGCAGTGTACGTTTACAGCAGTTCAAAATACCATGTGTTTTTACAATTGCTTTTAGTGGAGACATAGAATAATTTATAGTCTACATATGATATAAAAAATAATATATCATATATATATATATATAGTCTTGTACTTTACAGCATATGTTTCTGCAATGTGGTTCTTGTTCTAGAGTGTGTTAATTAAGCTGTTTATTTAATTTGCTTTTGTTTTGTGTATTTGCAATTTTTTTCTTAAAAAGCAGTAAGCATTATGATGAATTCAGTTATAATGGTTTCCATTATATTACCAGTCGAAAAATTACTTATAAATGCAATGTAATTGATGTGTTATTAATGCACTAAGCCTGCTTAAAATCGTGTTAAGACCTGATACATAATAGTAAACAATGACATAAATCTTTATTAGAAATGGTATCCTTTAAGCCTTTATATTTTAACATGTTACAAAATGTGAAAATAAATGACTCAAATGTGTGTAGAAATTGTTAAAATTAGTTCCAGTTCCACTGGCCGGAACATTAAAATGCTGTTCATATAAAATGTAATGTAATCTCAGCTGGGCAAATTAATCATGATTATTATTTTAGCTGTAATCTTGCAGTCCTTTAACACTGTCACTATATCACCATGTTTAATCAAACTTTCCAGCAGTGTGATGCATCCAGCACCAACAGGAGGTAACTTTGTCAATACTCCTGATTTCATCATAGAGGATGAACACAGATAATAATCTCTGCCACTACGAAATGATTTCTGTCTGTCCAATAAAAAGCAGCTGTGGAGACACTCTCCTCTCTCATAATTGCACTGTGGAGCTCATTAGTGCAGCCACCAATCCTATTAGTCTGACCTATAATCTAAATTGAATCAGTCTCCTCTGTATAGTCAAAGACTTTGCCCCTGAGGTGTTAGAAGCAGTGGCTTCTCTACTGTTCATGTACTACACAGTAATTACTCTCTCTTGACCACAGTGCAATGTGTAGCTCTGCATCTGTTGGGATCTGACAAAAATGTGTTACTAATAGCTAATGACTTTACTCGAATTTACTATGACAGAGTACATCTCCATTATACCTTTCACTCCTGGCAAAGTATAACAGATAATGCCTACCTGCAAGAGGACCTATTTGTTCTGCTCTCTCTCCTTGATGGCAGGTATCCCAAGGTGCTTTTACAGCCTGACTGGAGTTTAATGAGAGCCTCATCCCTGAGAAAGTGCATGACATTTGCTCCACACAAAGTGTTTATTTCTGGTCCAGTGGTCAGTGTGTGATGACCATCTGCCCTTTGAGGGAGGCTGCAATAACATAAAAGAGGTAAACACTTCACACACGTATCAGAGTTACTAAAAACCAAAAAAGAACTGCCAAATTCAAAATTCAAGGATAACAGTAGATGGGGTTGCAAAGCAATTATTTTAGTTGTGGATAAATAACTCAGTTCAAGGTTTAGGTAAATTGTAATGATGCTCAATCTTTTTCCTGCTTTATTAATATTATGGGGTGCCAAGTCTAACCCTGTGCCCAAGCTGCACATTCTATTCTAACACAATACTACATGAGTTTTTAGTGTATGTTTACACTGAAAAACAACTAAATTAAATGTTGGGCCTAAGCAGTTAGTTTTTCAATGGAAAGCATACACTAAGGGTCTATATCACTAAGATCACAGGAGCATTTGGAGAGTGTCAGCTCATTAAGCACAGTTGTAACAAGTCCACATTAAACAACAAAATATGTCATGTGTAACTGGCCATTAGAACATTTCTGATCTAATCCCGTTATCAACTGGATGATATGTCTCTTCCTACCAAAGCTGTTACAAATCACTGTTCATCTAGCAGCTGTAATAGTTAACATTAGTAGGAGTACAAAGTAGCAGGGAACAAAGCAGATAATGTGACAACTTGTATGGAAGTTGAGGTTGGAGGTCCTGTTGACTTGGTCATGGTTAAACTCCTGCAGATTCCAGTGTACCCTCTAAACTGCAGCTAAGTTAGTCAGATGTTAAGTAACACAGAAAGAGTCTCAGCATGTTCCCAGACAATTGCATAGGCACAATGTTATATTTTAAATCATCATCCTTGAAAGCTTGCACTGCTGCAATTACTGTGTATCACAGGGAGTATGGAATGTGTGCCTAATGGGCTTTTGTTAAATTCACAGATATTTCATGCTGAAAATCAAACTCTTATCTCCCTGCGTATGATCCTCTGATGTAATCACATGAATTCAGTTGCAGGGTTTGTTAAACTTCACACTTAACATGAGAGTGCCACCAAGCTGTTGCATGAGCCAGTGTGACTCAGTTCCATGCTGTGACAAGTTTCACAGTTACAAAATGGACATGCACAAATTAGAGTACGTATGATGATTGAGAGTGCACATGGCAGATGTGTGAAGTTACATTTGAGACATCCAAAGGTTTTGAAAAAGTTATAGTGCAGCTATGCAATGATGGTTGAGATTCTTTATATTACACTGGTAAAGACAAAGTCTTTCTCACGTTGTCATAGTAATATCATCAGGGTAATCTGGGCTTGGTGATGACAAAGTTTAGAGCAGGAAGCGTGTGGAAGAACCTGAATGTGTTTGATGGATAAGGACATTTACCAGGCAGAGTGGATCACCTGGATCCAGTGGTTTTGGAGCTTCACCTATTCTTGGGACTTAAGGTGTTTTCAGACAGTAGCTAGTGTTAACACTTGACTGTTTGTTTTCTAACCTGAGACAATGGAGTTTGGATTTAGCTGTTCAATAAGTGATTCAGTGACTCGTGACTCTTGTTTTTTATACAGACATAAAGTCTTCATCGTGGCCCACCTTGGGCAGCATCAGCTTCCAAGTTTGATTACCCAGATTGGGGAAATAAACAAGCATACTAACAGTTAGCTAAACTTGCTAAATTAATGACTTAAAGGACAATGAGCCATGACAGTAGTGAGAGACTACTGAGAAAATGTCCAGCTTTAGCTCTGTGTGAATGTCAGTAAAACCCTACAAAACTGAAAACAAGTCTGAACAGGCCTCCAACTTCCAACCCATTTGCTCTGCAGATCTCTGAGATTGTACACTGTGTGGTCTCCTCGCAGGCCACCATTAGACAACCATTGCTCCACCCCTTTGTTTGACCTCGTCAGCCTTTCCTGTGTTAATCCCCCTTGCAGGTCAGAAGGGGTTGAAATAATCCCATGAAAGACACTGTCTGAGGATTATATAAATCTCCATCTTCAGCATTTTATTTTAATCCCACAGTCATAAAAAAGAATTGATAAAGTCCCAGTGTCATAGTGATTACTATCTTTAATCTCCATGATTATATGTAGACACACATGCACACACACAAATATTATGATATTTAAAGATATATACTAAGCTACCCTATGTGAAAAGTGCTTTAGGTTTGTATTATTATATTTACATGTTTAATATGTGTTGGTGTTAAGTTTTATATTTATCCACTGTATTTTCCAACCGTTTAGTCTTATATAAATGCACATGTCTCTTTATGTGTATGATGTCTTGATGTGCTGGAATCTGTAAAACTGCTGGTTTCATCTTTCAGTTAAAGTCATGGTTTTTATTATTTCAAACTTACTGTGCATTAGGTCTCTGTCATATAATGGACAAACATGCAATACTCAGTTGATATTTGGCTTTAGCAACACAAAGAGAAGAGTTGTCGGTGGTGAAGAATAAAAATCAGTGAAGAAGAGTATTCTCAGGTGTCTTACAGGCTGTGTTATATTTTACAATCTATTTTAGTACGTGTTTGTACAGTCCCAAAAAAGTCAAACACCAGTTAAAACAGAAAAGATTTGCACTATCATCACTTTAATTAAAGTAACCTAATGTTGATTCAGCACCCTTTCACACAACACAGTCTGTATGTGTATCTTGCACCCACACACACACACACACACACACACTAAAAATGTTCATGTGATGTGCTACATGACGTGTGTGTGTGTGTGAGTGTGTGTGTGTGTGTGAGTGAGTGTGTGTAGTGTAAGTTTGAGAGGACTTTTGTGGGGATTTTTAAAGGGATACACATTGTCAGTAACAGTACTCAGATAGGCTGTGGTATTCACACCAAGATTGATTGAAATTAAGGGCCCAAGGTGTGCTGTGTGAAAACATACCACACCATACCCACACCACCAGCAGTGGGCAAGCTGGGTCCATGGATTCATGCTGTTGATGCCAAATTCCAACCATATTATCTGCTGCCTCAGCAGAAACCAACAGATCAGGCTACATTTTTTTTCCAATCCTCAGCTGTAGAGTTTTGGTGAGCCTGTGCCCACTGCAGCTTCAGATTTCTGTTCTTAGCTGACAGGAGTGGAAACCTATGTGGTCTTATGTTGTAGACCATTCACTTCAAGGTTGGACGTGTTGTGCATTCTGAGATGTTTTTGTGCTCATGTATAGAGTTGTTATCTGAGTTACTGCAACTTTTCTGTTGTCTCCACCCAGTCTGGCCATTCTCTTCTGACCTCTCTCATCAGCAGGGCATTTCTTCCCACAGAGCCATTCACTGAAGGTTTCTTTTTTTTTTTTGGTTGTTGTTGTTGTTTTTCACACTGTTCTGAGCAAATCAAAGTTGTCACATTTAGGGGTTGTAGATGCAAGAGAAGGGCCAAAATGCAGACAGAGCGACAAGTCTATAGTAGTTTGGTGGCTGGTTTTAATGAAGGAACGATGGCTTACTGAAGTGGTACAAGTCCAGCAACAAAAACTAATTGCAAATTAAACACAGGTGAAGGAGAAAACAGGTGGTAAAAGACCAAAGACAGGAAATAAAAGCACAGAAGAAACACAAAGAAGGTAACTACAAAATAAAACAGGAAATAGCAAAAACCACATGAGAAACAAAGAAGGTGAAACCCACAATAAAACAGGAAATTAAAGTCACAGGTCATAACAGGTCTTTTCCTCATTCTGATGTTTGATGTGAACATTAATTGAACTGTGCTTACTGAGTGTATATACAATATGTATGTAAAATTTTCAGCTTAACTTTTTTAGGTTGAGCTTTCCAAAATTCTGGTCCGCTGCTACCACAGAACACCATGCAGCTCTAGAAGTGCTGTGTCTGCATCTACCAGCAGTGGTACACAAGCAGCAGACATGAGAACCAAAATGAACTCCTGGGGAAGCCCAACAGTGAGGCAAGCAGGAGCATTTTAGAGTGTCCTACACTAAATGTTAACCATCGTGAGTCCATCACCCATCGATCTCCAGAATACTTTCCATCCACATGGAAAACAGAAGACAGTGATGGTGGGATGACATCTGGTGGGTGGACCCTGTTCAAGTTAGATAAAGAATGCCATAATCTCACATGTTCAGTTAGAATCTGATCCTCACACCAAATCATGCATCCAGCTTTCCAAGGACTGGGTGCCTGCAAATAGAATACTGGGTAGGGGTGGATGCTGGGCTTGGGCTTTCAGCGTGTTTCGAGTAATAGCTCGTCGTCCCCAATGTTTTTTCTTTTGCCTCTCTTGAGACACACTTGCATTGTTATTGTTGTTGCCATGAACAATTGGGGCATTGTCATGATGGAGCATCCACTTGCCAGTATGCCATAGTCATTTGCACCAAATGTCCTCCCACAGATGCCTCAGTGCAGTAGAACTCAGCATCGACAGTCTCACCCTATAGGAGATGAGTTCACTGTGCACAACCTCACAAATGTCGAAGAAAACTACAAGCTGCTCTGGCCAGAGGGAAGCTGCAGTCTCATCCATGGAAAGATCACTCTTTGGGTCACAAAGAAAAGGTGGAAACAATTTAGTCATGTCACACAGCAGCAGGATCAGAGCTCTATAATTTCTTTGCCCTTTTGAGTCCTTGAACGCTCAATCATTCTGTCCTTTGATTCCAAGTGTGAGCATACATTTAATTGAAATAACATGTGTCCCTAATGTTTTGCCACACTCAATAAATTGTACAATCATAGTATTTGTGTTCTATTTAATATAGAGCATAAGTAATACAGACACAACAAGTGAAAACTAAATGTACCTGAAAGTATTTTTAGCAGTTTTACAGATGAGTACAGAGATGAACTGAGGTGAAGAGTGAAGACTGTCTCTGTGGCAGTGTGCACTTCATGCACTTTGGTTTACTGATCTCATTTTCTGAAAGTGCAGTAATTTTGATTTTTCCTTGATCCCCATTAACTGTCACAGAGGTAAGTCTACAACACAGTAAAGTGCTGAAAGTCAACATGACATAACTACATTGATGTCTATGTGTGGCAAATCTCCAGCACTCCTAAGCACACCCAGGTCTGTGGCCAGTGGTTCAAAATATTTCCAGTGTTATAATGATATATAAATACATAGTGAGAATAAGCGTAAACTATCACACATGCTCTGTTATTGTTTGTTTCCCAGTGTATATCATTCTTAATCATTATAACTACCTATATATTCAATGAAGATGTTGTAATACACAATATAAGATGATTTTTAGGACACTACACCTTGTCAGTGCAAGTGTCCAGCAGGGGGAGAAGAGTTATATAGACTAAAGGCCATTGAAGGAATCTATCTGGTGGCACTAGCAGTGATATATCACTTTCATAACACTTGGTGGCTCTCAAGACAGATAAAAAAAAACATCCTGACATTCAACCCCCACGATGGGTTATTCTCCAAACACCACTTCACAGTGGACCCTACATTTTCATCCACCCATTATCTGTACCACTCATCCTTTAAGGGTTTGTATGGGGCTGTAACCAATCCCAGCTGACATTGGGTGAGAGGCAGGGTTCACCCTGGACAGGTTGCCAGGCCTATCATAGGGCTGACATTTAGAGACAAACAACCACACACACATTCACACCTATAGGCAATTTAGAGTCACCAGTTAACCTAAGCATATCTTTAGACTGCAAAAATTGGCTTGAAAGGGTCACAGCCATTGTCACGCAGTCAGAGGGCGGCTACACAGAGCTGCTGCCACCTTTTGATGAAATATAAAATTGTATTTACATGCTCTGGCCGACAGTGCTGGGGCCATAAATGATACTTTTTATGACAGACGCCACGGGCCGTATAAAATTTGACTACGGGCCGATATTGGCATCTGTGTGAGAGACAAATGAATTTCAATTAAGTGCTTGCTATTCACTTCTTGCACTTGATATGGAGTGCCCTTATCTTTTTTAGCCTGTTCTATCCAGTGGGGAGTAGATATAGACAGCTGCATAGAATGGAAATATTTAAGTACAAGCTATTCATAGCTGTGTAATTCTTGTGTACATGTACTGGGTCAGTTAGTTTGTCACTGAAAAATTCCCTCCCTCATCACCTCCGCTGTGGTGCACTTGGCCCAACAGTGGCCAACAGGCCAGACCATGGTTGTACTGGACAGCTGCAGCAGAAGTGAAAGATTATAAATCTATCAAACACCAAGCACAACACAAGGATTAGATTGTTCTAAGGTAAAATGGGCAGTGGACCTGTTTGTGGTTATTTGGTAATGTATCTATTTTTTTACTCACTGTCACTGTAAGACAGAGGGTGTTTTCATGTCATTTCGGGTTATAATGTGTTTTAGTGGTGCATGGTGCCAAACAGAACAGCAGTAATATTACTGCAAATCAACTAGCATTCTACAAATACACCTTTGGTGCTCCATGATGATTACCACATGCCTGACCAGTAATCCAGTTTTGCTATGGTGTTGAAATCATGTCTAAATTTATACACATCATAAAAGTAGTGTAGTGCATTAGGTTATGTTGTAAATATGTAATTACACTTGTAACTGACTTTTTTTTTTTTTTTTTTTTTTTTACTTAAGTTGATGTATGTTAATGCTATTAATTTGCATTATCATTAGCCATGCTACAATACTGATGTACTTTCCCTGTTAAGAATCAGTAAATCACAAAGGAGATCACTATCAGATGTGACACGCTCTCGCTGCAGTGCATTAAGGGAAAACTGTAACCCTGAAATCATGATGGCATGTGCAGTTCAAGAACAGTGTTTAGCCGTGTGTGAATATTGGTGTAGCAGCCAGAGACAGAATTACAGATCACATGTCACGCACTGGCTCAAATTACTGTGTAATCATTAGAAAACAAACAAACAAAAAAGTTTGGAGACAGAAATATCACTCAGAAACAACTCTGTAATTTCCTGATGTCCAGTAAATTAAAAAGGCTCTATTAAGTTTTTATTCATGTGTGCATGGAAGTCTGCTCACTTGGGTGGAGTAGGATGCTAACTGTTGTGCTCTGACAGTTTGGGCCCATAGAAACCACTGGACTTCATGGAAAATGAACTTTTTTGTTAAAATGAATGGGACACCATCTTGGTACTCAGTGTCTATAGTTCTTTCATGTTCACTACTAGGGCAAGCCACATGGTCAGTGTTTAATGACATTTATGGAGCATTTGAGGTTTGGTTTTGCTCTGGTGGAGTAATATCCCCACAGTTTTCTGTTCGAATGACACAAATACCCTGCAGTCTCTACGTTGTGGACATTTTAACAGTGCCTATAATGATGGATCTGTAACAACCTGAGATGTTCAGTTTCAGGACCCAAGAGCAGACAAAGAGACCGGGTGGAGATACTACAGAGATTGTATTTAATAGAAATTTAGCAGGGAATGGCTGGTGTACGGCAGGCAGGGTAGGGCAGCAGAGCACTGACACATGTGGGCTCTGCAGCACAAGAGAAGAATAAGCGGGAATAATCTGGTGATGAGTGGAAGACAAGCCATTACTACAGGTGGTGATGACGGAATAAGGAACAGAGCAGGACCTCCTGAAGATCTGTGTCGCGCCACGCCTCCAACACACAAACACACACACACACAGGCGGAGGAAACACAGGGAAAGACGGAGAGAGAACAAGTAAACACTAGGGATACTAAGAGTCATTGGGAAGGGCCATGACAAGATCAAGGCACTCAGTTTTATTGTTTATTGCTATGTAAGTAGGTAAGTAGGCACCTACTTGTGATGATTATGTCCACTGAGTAGATCAGTAGTTTTGATGGTATCTATGATATCACAACAGCCACTGCCTTGTCAGCACCATAGTGTGTCTGTGCTGCTGACAAGTCAGCTGAACTGTTTTCCTTAAGACTGTCTTTTTCAGTCCATCATTCATACACTCACACTCATGCTATCTTCAGTTTCCACAGTGAAGCTTCTCAGTAGATCAGTGACAATGGAAAATTGTGCGAACTCTCTGTTTCCTCCTCATTTGTAAATGGCTCCCCCACTATCGGCTGCTGCTGATAAAAACACTGTTAATGACAGTATCTGTACCTGTAGCTTTTGACTGAACTGAATTAACTCTCCTGCTGGGCAGCATCACTGAATCATATACTCTTGCCCCTTTCTCTCTTTAAAAGGGTAATGTGTTTCTATCATCACTTCAACCTCCACGTTTATCTTTAATGATGTCTGCAGGATTTAGCTGTTGGGAAATGTTATTAGGGTTGACCCATCTGTCTTGCTTATGTTATTTCAACACAAAAAGCAGTTCAAACGATAGTTCAAAAAAGTATATCTAAAAATACCACCGGTAGTAAAACTGGAGGCTGTCTCCTCTCTATACTCACACTAATAATCCATTTCACAGCAGAGGAGGGTGGGTTAGGGGTTTTAACCTTCCTTAAGCAGGACCTACCATAACTTCTCAGTCACCTTGACTTAAGGTGGAACCTCAAATCAAACAAAGAAAACCAATAGTAGAGTCCATAAATGAATAAAGAAAGACATCCCTCTCTGCAGGACTAATGGATTGTTACAAAATATCTCCCTCACCAGTGAAAGCAGGATTCCGCCTAAAACAGACTGCTCTCTAATCCTCCTCTACACTAAATAAACCTTTTTAATGAACTCATTGCATTAGTACCATAATGCTGTGCAGATGGTCTGGTTGGATTTTGTGGCCAGTTTGTTGCTAATCACTGCAACCCATTGCCCGGTTCTGTTCTAGGTTTCTGCCTCTTAAAAGGAAGTTTCGCCTAGTGCTGCTTATGGTGGGATTTGTTGGGTCTCTCTCTGTAAATATCATATTTTAAAGAGTATGGTCTGCTCTATATGAAAAGTGCCTTGAGATGACTTTTGTTGTGATTCGGCGCTATATAAATAAAATTGAATTGAATTGAAAAGTAGCATCCTAGACTTAGTGACATACCTTTAGACAAAAGGGTCAAATTTGAGAAGGGTCTGACCTTGGAGGTTTCTTGGAGACAGAGTTTCTTATCACTTGTAATTATCTTAGAGGTTACTAGAACCAGAACTGCTGAGTGGGTTCACAATTGAGGTGTGTGTGTGTGTGTGGAGTTCAGGAAATTATCTTGATAATATGTTTTTTTTTTTTTTTTTAAAACAAAACCTTATCTGATTCTTAGGTTGTCACACAGAACAGAGGTTGGGCAGATGAGTTTAATATTAATATTATACTCCTAGGACCCTTCTAGACAGAACACAACAAAGTTGTCTCAGGCCTTAAATTAGACACAAGCATTTCAGTTTAAGTTAAAGACAGTGACTATTGTTAAAAATAATGATGAATGACACTTGGTAAAACAGACATCTCCACCAAGGCCAAACACATCTGATTATTTACATCAAGATCCATACATTATTTCCTTAGAAACTGACGAAAATGCAATCTATCTTGCAATTTTAACATTGCAAAGTGATATAAAAAATTCCTGCATCCACCCCTTTTACCAGATCCACACCAAGATTTAATGGTGCTCTGTGGTCCATGCTCCATCCCTCCACAATGTGTGGTGCGCATTGTGTCTGTGCTTTTTGTGTAACTTTGCTGACAAATAAAAAAACAAATGTGAAACCAGAACCTCCCTGGAGGAGGTAGTAATCTTGGGTCCCTTCGACAGTTCTCTCACTAGCTTTTCAGAAATTTCAACCACATTTCGCTGTCTTCATAAAAGAGTGGTCCTCTAATTCATCATTTCACCAATAACAGAAAAGAAAAGAAAATCATTGAGCAGGACCATCTTTTTTGTTGGAAGTGTCTTCTATGTGATGCCCCTATCAGCAGGATCCCATCATCTGTCCCTGCTTCCCAAACCCTTTAAAATCACTGTTGGAAAAAATAAAATAAAATTAAGATGTGACAACACTACAGTTACGGTTTAGTAAAGTTTAGGCATGACAACAACATGGTTTGGCTCATGATCATGGTAATGACAATCGGATGGAAAAGACTGTCAACAAGTCTGATGTTTTGGCGTCTATGCAGTCCTGGCTTAATTACTACAGCCACTAGAGGGCTCTGTCACTCGAACATAAACATATTAACTAAACTGCAGTGCTCATTTGGTTTCTTCTGACACACAAGCCAGTGCAAGCAAGAATATCAGGAAGATACTAGGATCTCTATTCATGGTCTACCCTATTTCAGAATGCATTTTGACATCTATTTATATTCAAAGCCTTTCAAAGCCTACAAATTAGAAGAGTTAAAGCTCCACAGTTCAGATTAACCATTCCAAACATGAATGCAGAGTGAATCAGGCCTGGAGTGGCTAATCAGGAGAACCAAGAAAATTCCCGGTATGTGTGGGGCCATGAGGGCCGGTGTACAGTGACAGTGAATAGATCATACAGGCTGCACTCGGTAGGAATGAGCACCAGTAGTCAATATTAGAGTAGCAATTCTCTATAGACAGTAATCTTCCCCTACAGCCAAGCAGTAGGTTTGGTCTGGGAAGTCTGTGTCCAACTGGAAACACAAGCATTGGTTCTGCAATCACATTTAGTCCTTGAGTCGCCATGAGACAGAGAAGATGCAATGCATGATGCGGCCAAATGCACCACACTTTTTTTAATTATCACAAGCTCGTAGCACACAGTAAATGCGCCAGGTGGAGATGATGACACAGGTAAGCTTGCGGTATAAGCTCAAGATGGTATATGTGCAAAACAAAACATGACATATAACATGAAAACCACCGTTCAAGTTTATGATTTAAGTCAATGTTCTGTTCGGTGTTAAGAGAAGAGAGGCATATAGAAGGTGAAGAGGATTGGTCCAAGCACTGACCCTTGTGGAACTCCATGTCTAACTTTTGAGTACATGGAGTAGTTGTTAACATGTACAAACTGAAACCTATCAGATAGATAGGACTTAAACCAGTTTAGTGCAGTTCCTTTAATCCCAATAAAATGCTCCAGTCTCTGTAAAAGGATATGATGGTCAATCGTATCAAAAGCAGCACTGAGATCTAACAAGACAAGCACAGAAACAAGTCAGTTGATGCAATTAGGAGGTCGTTTGTAACTTCTAATTTTCCTAAATTGGTCTGTTGCCTGTTAGCACAGTTTCCATCCCTAAATGAAACTCCTTGACATCAATGCTAATGAGACATTTTTTGAAAAATCAAAGGGAGAATCTGGAAACTTATGTAACCTAAATGTGCTTTGCCTGCTGATGAAACACACTGACTAACAAGTTGTCAAGGTGTCCCTTAGAATACCAGCTGAAGGTATAGCGGAGGAAAAAATGTCACAGCGTGTCTAGCTGCTGACTTCTTGTGTTTTACTTCTACTTGAACAAGCTAATGTTCAATGGCCTGGGGTGAGCCATGGATCCACCAGCAAGAATACAGTAATGTGCAATTGATGCTGGATGAGAAAAAAAAGTGCAAATAGAAATACAAGAGGAAAACAAAATTAGAATACTCATATACCGTTGACAGAATTAAAAAGTGTCAGAAAAATGACTTCCTAGGTATCAGCTCACATCCCAAGTCAAGATCACGTTAAGATCTCATGCACACGGTGCAGGGGTATAGCGACAAGGTGCCTGTCAGTGCAGCCATATCTCTTTTCATGCCAAGCTTGACATACTGCTTTCAAGCTTATAATTTTTCAAATGGTTTTGCATATAAAATGACTTCAGACTGACATTTCAAGGTAACACACCTTTGAGGGTTTGTGTTAAAAAAAAAAAGTCATGGGAAGACTTTGAGAGATGTGCTATATATTATACTCTGATAGGCCTGATAGGTTTTTCATGTTTCCTAGGCTTGTTCACAACATTATTCTAAAGATATAAACATATCAATTTCCCTGGATAGAGAGCGACACCTCCATAATGTTTTGATACACAAATCAAGGTCTTAGTAGGAGGATGTAAGTTCTCACACAGTACTCACTGATTCACAAACAAGCCTCACACAAGAAGAAAGCTGTTGAAGGTGGGAATGAAATTTCTTATATGCACAGTGAGCCCTCTCCTCCTCCTCCTCATAATATCAGTAGAAGATGTCAAACTGAAAGAGCAGACAAACAGCAGTGTTTGCCTGTCTGATTCATGCCCATGCTGATTTGTTGCCACTTTAATGCTCTCATCTGGAGTCCCAATAACAATCTGCAATTGAATGACACACTGTGGTCTTTCAGCATCATTCTCCTACTTAAATGCAAAGCAAAGGTGTGAGCAGCTCACAGGGGCTCAAAGAAAATTACATAATTCTCACAACAACATAACATTTGACAACTGCCACACTATTCAGTACACACTACCTGACCAAAATGAATAAATAAGGAAAAATAAAGCAGATATTGTTACCTGACATGACAGAAATACAAGTACTGGACCTCACTTGTAGCACATAGAGGCTGCAATGTAAAATGACACCCTGCAATAATAGATCCTGATTGTGAAAAAAAAAAAAGAAAAGTAAGGTGATACCAATAATACAGTAGCAGTAGTAGTGATAGTGGTGATGATTAAAGTAGTAATTGCAAAAGTAGCAATAATGCTAGAAGCAGTGGTAGTAATTTGTAATTCTAGTAGCAGGTGTTGAGTGGAGTTGTAGGAGCAGCAGGAGACTTGTCATCACAGATCAGACTCTACAGCTCCAGAGGCAGAAATACCTGCAGAAAGAGACAGAAGAGGAGAGAGAGATGGAAGAGCACAATACTATGGGAAAGGGAAGATACTGAGTCAGTAACAAACTCTAATAACCACAGCAAACCAGCATTCTGGGAATGCAATGTTCTAGTGGGAGTTGTAGAGAATTATAAACTCTTTAAGATAGGATGGAGCCTGACCATTAAGGGCTTTGTAGGTGAGGAGGAGGATTTTAAATTCTGTTCTTTGATTTGACTGGAAGCTAATGTAGAGAGGCTAACACAGGAGAAATATGGTCTCTTTTTTTAGTTCCTGTCAGTAATCGTGCTGCAGCATTTTAGAACAACTATATATAATGAATTACAGTAGTCCAGCCTGGAAGTAGCAAATGCATGGACTAGTTTTTCTGCATCCTTTTGAGACAGAAAATGTCTGATTTTGGCAAAATTACGCAGGTGAAAGAAGGCAGTCCTAGAGTCCTAAGTCATTAGAAAATGTATTTCTAAGGTGTTCAGGACCAAGTACAATAACTTCAGTTCTGTCTGAGTTCAGTAGTAAGAAGTTGCTTGTCATCCAGGTCAGAAGAAAAATATAAGTGCTTTTGTGCGTGCATGTGAACCACGTGACAGTGGGCGGTACCACCCCACCCAGTAGGTGGTCGTTAACACCTCCTAGAGGGCATGTTTAACATGTCTGATTAGTTATAAAATATAGTCAGTGGTACCCTCCCACATCTCAGTTGACTCGGTTGAGTGAAGACATGCGGCTATACATGTCATCACTGGTCAGATTGGGCAAGGGACCAGAGAAAACTACGGTGTCCGACATTGTCTTTGCAAATTTACACACCAGTTCCATATTAACTTTTGTGACCTCCTGGCGTAGTTGGGTGTCAATAGTGCTAACATGAATAATAGTTTTACCATATTTACACTTGGAGTCGCTATCTTCATGTTCTGCAAAATGGAGTCGCCAATCACCAGAGTTGGCTCCCTAGTGGTTGTGTCGCTAAGTGGGGAGTATCTGTTTGAAACGTGAACTGGGTGGTGATCAGCAGTGGGCTTTTGCTTACGACTATGCCTGTCCTTTCAAACAGTCACCCAGCCAGCCTGCTTTCCCGGCTGCTCGGGAACTGCCAGGAGAATGCTAACAGGAGCTACACACGATTGGTCCACACCAACTACTGGGGGCTGTTTAGCATTAGCTGCTGAATTTGATTCCATGGTGCAGAGCCGGGACTAGTTCACTAAACCTTGCCTTGAGCACAGCAGACAGACCGAGGCAGAGGTGTAACTAAACATCTGACACGCAGAGCAAGAGAGAGCAGGAGAGGGACAAGGAGAGCGAGAGGCCATGGCTAGCAGTTCAGCTAAAGTCAGTAGCAGAGGATAGCATGAATCATTGTAGAAGTGGCAAAAGTGTTGCACAGAATAAGAGAGTTGTGCGTTGTGTTAGCAACTACTGTTATTGTGAATGTGCAGATTAAACTGGTGATGAAGGCACGGATGTAGTGTCAATAAGAGAAAAATTATCTAAACTGAGACAGGCAGCAAAAAACAATAAACTCAAGACAACCAGAAGTGACAAAACACACTTAGCACAACAGGTCAGCACAAAATTAGCCCTTCCTGCGCATTTTATCAATCCTCTTTAGTGCCTAGCTCATGTCATATCCAAGTTTAAGTAGTTTGCAGTTTTCCACCTTGTAAAGTGTGTTCACATAAATATTCAAACCTGAATTTTTCTGAAAATTCCAGCATGTTTGATATGGTGCTAAATAATTCAGAAGTGCCTGAAAACCAAACAGATATGGATGCCTCATCGTAGCCAAAACCATTGTTCAAGGTGTACTTAAACTGTTGGTGCTCACCCCTCTGTCAGTCTTAGAGCCTAAAGGTGAATGCATTCACCTTTAGGCTCTAAGACTATGAGGTGTGATCCAATGGCTCCGACACTGAAATGGCACTATAACAAGCAAAAACCATACTTCATTTAAATTTGGCTGCAATTCCCCTTAAAGTAGTCACCTTATGCAGTGAGACACCACTTCCAGCATTCCTGCCACACTTGGAGCTCTTCCTAGAAGTCCTGTTCTGTAAGCATATCAAGCACCATCTGTGAGTCAAATCAGTCAAGTAGGGCGGGTGGGCAGCGATGATGGGGTAGGTGCGGTCACAAAACCGGCACCTAAAAATGTGCTGTGAACAGGCATGTTGTATTGACCCATGAAGGTTTGTTCATCCCATGGGCATAAGAACAACTGAAAATGTCCTCCCCAGAAAAATTTTAACATAGTAGGTATTATTTCCTGTATTCTGGTGCCTTTTAACAGGTGGTTTAATACTTTTATCTGGCTGTAGTCACGTGAGAAAAATTATGCTAACAACCACACCACTGTGCCACCCTGCATTTCAACCAGTTACGGCATGGTCTGACATTATTTACCCTAAATGTGTAACATAGGCGCCTCTCTAACAGAAATGAATGGTGTTATTGGGTGCCAGACAGGCCAGGTCTGAACTAACTCACCTTAACCTGTCAAATTTATTTTTATAAATAACTTTAAATTAGAGAGTGCTTGCGTCCTAACTACAAAAGGAACAGAAGAAAAAACAACCAATAAATGTGCAATATGTATCTTGTATTAGATCAATTAAAATCTTCCACATCAATAATGAAACACAACATCGCTGCATCCAGAAATCAAAATCACATCAGACAGTCTCATTTGATAGTCCTGAAACCAGTGTGGGTATGTATGCAGGTAAGAGTATGTATGAGTCTATTGGAGGTTTACAGTCACTTAAGGAGGGTGACGGTGTGAATGGATGAGTATAGGAGAGTGAATGCTATTCAGTCTGGTTCCATTCAGTTCAGTTTGTATGTAAGTGTGTGTGTGTGTGTGTGTGTGTGTGTGTGTGTGTGTGTGTGTGTGTGTGTGTGTGTGTGTGTGTGTGCGAATATGAATGAATGGTTTCCGGTAAAATATGTGGTGAGTGTGTGTGTGTGTGTTGGTGTGTGTGTGTGGGTGTGTGTGTGTTGGGTAGAGAGAGGGAGAGGGAGAGCAGGAATGTATTCAGGTGAGTATGCAGCCAGGAGAGTTTGGGTTGTGAATGGGACTTATTAGTGGGTGTATGGTTGATGTGTCCTCTGACCCAGAGAAAGAAAACCAAGCAGGACAGGTCCAGCTGCTCCAAGCTTCCCATTTCTCCTCCTACAGTCCTGGTTCCACTAATTCAATATTCCATCTCAAACTTCCTCAGCAAAAGTCCATGTCAATCCATGTTTGATCCATGTTACTAGTCCTCCTTTCCTTTTTTCTCTCACAGTTCCTCTTTTCCTGTCACTCCTCCAGTTATCAAACCTCCTTCGTGTCTCTCCTTTGTTTAAATTTCCCTCCTACTCAGCTCCCAGGTGTGACTCCTACTTGTACCTTTCCCATCCCCCTCCTTTCCAACATGTCATTTCCTGTTTCCTGTCAACCCCTTTGCTTCCTGCTACAAATGTTTTGATGTTAGTGTAAGGATGTAAGGATCAATAGTTAATTAGGACTTTTTTAGTGTGTGTGTGTCTTAAGTGCAAGAACTTTGACATAACTGAATTTCTTTTGTTGTTAATGAAAACACAGCATTCTGAGACTGTAAGATTCTTTGTATGACTCTGCAATAGTTGTTGACTTATTAAAAATGTTTGTTGAATATTTGACTGGAATCACCCTTGTGTATTGTGAGGCCAGTTAGGGCAAATTAAACTTTAATATGCTCCACATGTGGTCCTATTGAAGTGTGTAAAAACAGCAAAGAAATAAACAGAATATAACAATAACTGGTTAGTGATATGTTTCATGTTAATTTATTTTCACAATATTCTAGAGTTGACCACTGAGAAAGGGCATTTCCTAATTTAATTAACTCATTGCTCATTTCACATTCTGTAGAAGCCAGGGCCGGAGAGGGGCTCATTTTCAGCCCAGGAGTTTCATGACTCAGACCAGCCCACTTTAGTTTACAACCAGTTTTACTGGAGATATATCATTTTAACCTTCCTCGTGTGTAAGTTGGAAATAGTGCACTATTCTCTACAACTTTGTTATTCATAGTGGATTTTATCAAAATTTAAATTTCTGATTTGACACACATAAGTTCACAACTATCATTTAACAAATATGAGAACACAATTTTTAGGTGATTAGCCCTAAATTCTATGAAAAAGAATATTTTCATTCTTTCTTCGTGCTTTTTTAGATCTTACTGTGAACTTAGTATATTCATTATCATAATATTCCACTATTAAGGATTTAAAAAGCATAATAGGTCACTGGTAGCATGTGGGTGTAAATTCTGGTATTAGTGGCACTATTTTGATAATGTTGAATTTTTCACAACTGTAGGCAACAGCTATTGACAGCAATCATTGCCTGGCACTGCTTCTGACACAAAAATCAAGTTTAAAAATTGTTAGAATTATTTTCTCACATCTATAAAAGTCCATTTCCACCTCTTAAGAAATATATGAAAACTTACCCTTTTAAAAAAAATTATCAGATAGTCATAATCATGAGATAGTTATAGTGAGATAGTAAATCATAATGTTGAGATAAAAGCCTAAATTTTATCTCATATCTATGACTTACTATCTCATAATTTCGTCTTTTTATACCATAGTTATCATAACTATGAATAGTTATGATTGCAAATTGGTTGAGGAGCTGCTGCTGAGGGGCTGCAAGGTAGTGTTCACACTTAGTTCTTATAACACACTATTGCAAAGAACTTTGGTATTATATAGCCTAACTTATACGATACAAACAGTTCATTGACTTGATTCATAAACTTGAATGGTGGTTTTCACTTTATATGTTGTTTTGTTTTGCACATCTACCATCTTGAGCTCATTTACTGTGTGCTATGAGCTTGTGTTAATAATAAAAAAAACATATTCAGCTTGCTGCATTTGGCTGCATCATACATCACATATTCTATGTCTCATGGCTGAGGGAACAACTCAATGACTTAACATGACTGCGGAACCCATATTTGTGTTTCCAGTCGGACACGGACTTCCCAGACCAAGCCTACTGTTTGGCAGTTAGGGAAGATTGCTGTCTATAGAGAATTGCTACTCTAATATTGACTACTGGTGCTCATTCCTAGCAAGTGCAGCCTGTATAATCTATTTACTGTCACTGTCCACCCAGCCCGGCCTACCAGGAATTTTCCTGGATCTCCCAATTAGCCACTCCAGGCCTGGTGGAAGCGAACCTATGCAAGAGAACTGAGCTCTCTTTTCATAGTTAATTATTTCAAGTGACAATAATCAACGTTGCATTCATGGCACCTGTAGATAATTTTGCAACCTTGTGCATACCAACCACTGACCTGTCAGGCTTTTATCTGTCACAACTTGTGGCCCCTGGCCATTACAAGGGACTTGGCTGAAGATAACGGATCAGTGCCAGTGATTACTTACTTTCCTCTTGTATGTAAAAAAAGAAAAATAAATTAAATAAATTAATAAATTTAAATAAATAATCTTTTTGTCCTTGGCACTTGGTGCTTCCTTTTGGGGACTGATAAGATGTCAAACATCAGTGCCACACATCTTCTGCATTCATGATGGCAGACTGAAATAGTCAGGGGTAAAGGCCCCAACTCAATATTACATAACAATGCCCGATCCACTGCAAAACCCTTACTATAGTCAAATGAGGAGAAGGAGGAGAATGAGGAGAACATAGCATAATGCAGATTCCATATAGAGATGTAAAGTAGTATTAATAATAATAATGACAATTATTATAGTAATAATAGTAATAGAAATAAGATTAGAAGTAATACAACTTTAAATATAACAAAAGGCACTGAGCAGCAAGAGGCTTGCCATCACAGATCAGACTCTACAGCTCTGGAGGGAGAAATACTTGTACTTAATATACTTAATGGTGTACATTAATGGTGCACTTTACCAAATTAAACTAATTACTGGGGCCCTTCAGGGGTTGAGGCTCCGGGGAAGTTGCCTTTTCAGTCCAGCTTTGGCTGAGATCTGAGAACATGGTGTTGCAAATAGTTCAACAAATTAAGAAATATGAGAAGTCACATGATCAGATAGATTATAAACAAACCTACAGTTTATCCATCTGCTCCGTGCTTCCTAACCAGCACCTCTACCAGCCTGGCAACCTCATCATGACAAGAAGACACCAGGAAGTCTCTGCAGCGTGTTGTCCAGCAAGAACACAACAAATAATTGTTTTTTAGGTTTTTAATTAGTCAGCTTTAAAGGTGTTGGTAAGTGTATATTTGAATTGACAGAGTCAGGCTAGCTGTCCTGCTTGTTGAAATGTTGCTGGAGCTATGTGCTCCAGATCTCATCTTCCAGGCTCATCTCATTTTCCTGTCTTTTCAGGCACTGATTCTATGATCCTTCTCACTACATTTTGGGAGTGTTACTTGTTAGATTTCTAAGTAGAATAGTTTAGATGGCGAAATGGATATGCAGTGCACATAATATATTTGTGAATGTTCGGAGCAAACAGTGACTTTAAGGGCATGCAGAGCATTCAGGTGTGTAATATAAGTGAGAGGCTGAGGCCCAGCATTTATCCTTAGAATACCCTCTCGGAATAAAAAAAAGTCTGTCACAGTGATGGCAAAGTAACAGAGTATTATTAATAATGAACTTGAAGTGCTTCAGAGTGCTAAAAAGCCAACCTCTCTAGTTCAGAAATGCAGAACACAGTCATTTGGGGTTTTCAGTGTTTCTAATAAAGTTAATGCTAAGCTAAGGAACACACATTTACCATTACTTTTTTTTCTTATCTCAGCTCTATTTAACAAATTAATTATTATATAATTATAATTATTAATCTCAACAAATCTAAAGCAACAATTAATTAATCCTGTAATCCTGTATTAATCCTGTGTAGAGCATTGTGCGCATAGACACTGCCTGATAGCTAATGTATGAAACCTGGCAACTAACTGTCTGGAGTTTCAACTTAACTTGTGAACTCAAACAGTAACTAAAGTTGCAGGGTTTTTTTATCATTCCAGTCAGTTACACAGGAGTATTAGTGTCAGAGAGTGTATCTGAAATCACTCCATATTTACTATAAACTACTGTCCACTATTTTATTTCAGTTTGGAGTCTGATTGTGTAAATGTGTCCACTGTATAGTGCTCTCAAAAATCCCAGAGTGTCACATGTCATGTACACTTCTTCTTGCTAACAGTACCACAGTGCAATTTGTTGTTCTGTGCAACGCCATGTCTGTCAATGATGATGCAAAATAAGTGGTTTGAAGTGGTTTCAAACACAACCTCAAAATACAAATACATTTTAATTTAATTTATACAACAGGTTTGGTGTGGATTCCTGGCCAACACCACACAACTCAACCTTACATCAACTCAAAGTTGATATAAGGTACAAATATTAAGCTCTAATTGGTTTATACAAAGTAAAAAACAACCACTGGTCACTGACTAAACACTATCAAGAATTATTAGAATATTAAATAAAATTAGTAAATCTTTAAAGTTTTTCCTGTATAAGTCGTTTGTGTTAGCTGATGCTGGAACTCTGAGAAGGCTAGAGTGATGCATTTTCCTTTTGATACCTTGAGATTTTTTTTTTTTTTTTTTTTTTTTTTTTTTGTTCTGATGCTGCTGGACACTGTGTTGTCTTCAGGCTGTGTGATGGCCATAACCACAGTCACACAGTGGAAATAACAAAGGGGTTGAGTTAATGCTCTGTTATGTTAATAGTATTTTTTTTGTAGAGTTTTGCCCATTCAACATCTTTTAAAAGCCCACTTAGTTATTAAAGGTGCATATTTTCATTCATTTGTATTTGTGGCATGTTTTAGGTAAAAATAAAACCCACTTGTCCTTTGACTGCTTGGTCCCTAACAGGCACAGTCACTGAAGTCACTGAAGTATGACACCCTCTCAATGATCACTTCCTTTTCTGACAGTCTCCCATACAGTGAGCAGAGTCTGGTGCTGTCTGGACACCTCATCAGATCCATCGATCAGGTTCGATCTGTAAAAAATGACAGACTGAATGTTACTGGTATGTTTTACTGTTTCATTAGGGCCATCTAGGCACTTGGTTTTGAATGAAATATAGGCATCATCTAACAGTTTGTGATGATCACAGTACTAATGTCACTTTACAGTAAGACAAGAAGAGACCAAAATGATAACAAAACTGACAATCCAATAAAGTGACGCGATGTGCTCATCAGCATAGCTTTCAAAGTATAGAATGTATTTCATCTCCAGGTAATGCGGCCATGGTAAGTGACATGTAAGAATGTTTTTTTAGTACATTTATTGGCATGGCTCTGTCAGTTATTCCAGTGTTCCTTATAGTGTTTCCTTGTTCTCTCTTGTTCTTCCTTGTGTCTCCTCCCCCTTGGATGGAACCAAGTCTCATTACAGGGAGTTTTTCTCTCCAGCCTATCCAAAACAATTAAGGATGAGCTACCTTTGTAGCTGCTGTGGTTAAGCTGGACATTATGTCTCAACCTACCCCCAGCTGCCAAAAGACAAATGATGGATGAAAATTTCTTGGACTCCACTTTAGTCACCCAAGCTGACATTCCGATCAGTCCTCTCGCGGACCCCAAAACTGTTAATGTCTTGGGCTGTAAACTACTATAGCTCACATTACTCATCACACTGTTCCCCTCATTCTCCACCTTTGTGTTAATCAGAGAAATTATCCACTTTTTCATGATTTCCTGCCCATGCCCCCATAGTTCTCGGTCAGCCTTGGCTCAAACTGTACAATCCTCACGTTGATATACTTTCTAGTTCCAAAGTAAGTTGGAGTGCCGCTCTCGCTGTCTCCAGTCAGCTCTAACTCCCCCAAAAATTACCTCTGTTCCCTCAATTGAACCGCCAGACCTCACCAGGACATTGTAAAGAAATTGGCCTTTATGTACCTTAAAGACATCTTGATCTTCTCGCAGAAGGAACATTGAGGCGCATCAGCAACATGTGAGGTTAGTGCTACACTGCCTGCTTGAAAATAAATGATTTGTTAAAGCAGAGAAATGTGAGTTCCATGTCACAGTCAGCTTTGTAGAATTCATGATTGAGCAGGACCAGGTGAAGACTGACCTGGTGAAAGTCCAAGCACGGGCAGAGTGGCCCACATTGGCCTCTACGAAGCAGCTGCTGTGCTGCCTGGGGTTTGCCTTCTACATACAGTTTTCTGGGATTACTGTAAGGTTGCTGCTCCTCTCACTAAGCTCACCTCCATCTCTATTTAGTTTTCTTGGTTTCCTGAGGAAGACACTGCTTTCCAGTCCCTGAAGCAACTTTTCTCTGCAGCCCCTGTGATAACCCATCCTGATCCAGCATTACAGTTCATGTTGGAGGTGGACACCTGGTGTGGGAGCTGTGCTGTTTCTGCCATCTCCCAATGACCAGAAGCTGCACTGTGTCCTCTTCTCTCACTGACTGTCCCCAGCAGAGGGAAATTATAACATGGGGACCCGGGGGCTGCTAGCTGTGGTTGTGGATGTGCCCCTAAGCTTACAAGTTTTTCAAAGCAGCATTTCTGGTGGCCCTCCATGTCTCAAGATTCCCACGCCTTCATCGGCCTGCTTCGTCTGCACCGCTATTAGTCTGCTGTGCCCTCTGCCCATTCCCTACAGACTGTGCTTTCACACAGCAGTGGATTTCATTACCAGACTGCCCCCCTATGAAGGTAACACCAGAAAGCTCACTAATGTTGACTGCTTCTCTAAGTCTATACATTTTGTACCTCTCCCCCACATAACCATTGAAGGTTGGAAACCACTGGATAAAAGAGTAAAATGCTTCTTACACACCAATGCATCCATATGAACAGTATAATAATGCTATATAATAACATATGCATACATACAATACATTTATTCTTAGACTTCCTTGTTCTCCCTGCTCTGTACTGAGATTAATATCAAACTTCTCATCTCAGCCTAGGAAAGGAAGATTTCCCTAAATGTAAAACTGTTATTTGGATGCAAGTGTGCTGTAATGATAACAATTTAGAAATTAGCTAAATAGCTAAATTAGAGTTTATCACCAAAATCAAAGAAGGACAAATTTAACCAGGCATTTTACATCTGTAAAATGACATATTAAACAAATACTATAAACATTATCTAAGGATTCAGTTCAATTCAGTTTCATTTCATTTATTAGTGACATATCACAACAAAAGTCATCTCAAGGCACTTTTCATATAGAGCAGGTCTAGACCGTACTCTTTAAAATAGGTGTTTACAGAGAGAGACCCAACAGATCCCACCATGAGCAGCACTAGGTGACAGTGGCAAGAAAAAACTTCCTTTAAGAGGCAGAAACCTCGAGCAGAACCAGACTCAGGGTGGGCGGCCATCTGCCTCGACCGGTTGGGTTAAGAAGGAGGGGGGGGAGAATAGTGGGAGAACATAGCATAACACAGGTTCCATACAAGATGTAAGGTAATGCCAGTAATACAGCAGTAGTAATGATAATAGTAATAATTAAAATATTACCTGCTAACGTAGCAATAAAACTAATAGCAGTATAAGTAATTTCTAATTCTAGCAGCAGGTGTTGAGTGGAGTTGTAGGAGCAGCAGGAGACTTGTCATCACAGATCAGACTCTACAGCTCCAGAGGCAGAAATACCTGCAGAAAGAGACAGAAGAGGAGAGAGAGACGGGAGAGCACAATACTACAGGAAAGGGGAGATATTGAGTTAGTGACATGTATTTATGGGATATGAATCCATACTGATGGAGAGAGAGAGAGAGAGAAGCTCAGTGCATCATGGGAGATCTCCTGGCAGTCTAGGCCTATAGCAGCATAACTAAGGGATGGTTCAAGCCTGAGTCAACTCTAACTATAAGCTTTATCAAAGAGGAAAGTGTTAAGCCTACTCTTAAAGGTACAGAGGGTGTCTGCCTCCTGGACCCAAAACTGGGAGAAGGTTCCACAGTAGAGGAGCCTGATAACTGAAGGCTCTGCCTCCCATTCGACTCTTGGAAACTCTGGGAACCACCAGTAAACCAGCATTCTGGGAGAACAGAGTCCTAGTGGGATTGTAGGAGACTATGAGATCTTTAAGGATGATGGTGCCAGACCATTAAAGGCTTTGTAAGTGAGGAGGAGGATTTTGAATTCTATTCTGGATTTGACTGGGAGCCAATGTAGAGAGGCTATAGCACAATAGAAATATGATCTCTTTTCCTAGTTCCTGTCAGTAATCGTGCTGCAGCATTTTGGATCAGCTGCAGAGTCTTTAGAGACTTGTTGGGGCAGCCTGATAATAATGAATCAAAATAGTCCAGCCTAGAAGTAACAAATGCATGGACTAGTTTTTCAGCATCTTTTTGAGACATAAAATATCTTTTTGGCAATATTATGCAGGTGAAAGAAGGCAGTCCTAGAAGTTTGTTTTATGTGGGAGTTAAAGGACATATCCTGATCAAAGATAACTCAAAGATTCTTTAGAGTGGAGCTGGGAGCCAGGGCAATGGCATCTAATGGATCTACATCATTAGAAAATTTATTTAAAGTTCTGCTTGTCATCCAAGTTTTAAGATCATTGCTCTCATCATTCTGGATGTAATACTTGGTTTTTTCCTTTGGACAGGGAGTCAGCTGTTTGGATTTTGTCAATTTTCATTTTATTAACATATTCTTGGGGCCTTTAACATGTGCAGAAACTCAAGAAACTTTGTGGCGTAAACTGATATTGTCATATTGATATTTATATCCAATATGGATCCTGGGCATGGATGTGGTAAAATGGCTTGAGAGTGCCCCCTAGAGAATTTAAAGAGAGTGAGTGAAGAGAGTTTGCTGACTGAAATATTAATTCTGACAGAAATCTAGGACTTCAGTCAAAATTTGGTGCCAGTGGGAATCATCCTCTGACGGCCATAAATACCCAGAGTTAATGTAGTCCTGCTCACTGCCCCACTGTACTGTTGGAGTTCTATAGCTTTTCTCCAATGGCTTAAAAAGTTGAAATGGTTTGAAAGTTTGTCTCCCATAAGTCAAGCCTTTCAGTGAACGAGAAAAAAAATAGTAGGTGTGTGATATGGTCAGGCAAAGTGCAAATTAATTACCTCTGAAAATAATGGATTATCTGCTTCCTGTGGCATAGAAAAGCTCAGTATTAACTCAGTATTTAACTGATCTCAAAGCGTATTCTCATTAGATCAGCTGACGTCCCCTCTATGTGTCCTCTCAGCCCATGAAGCAGAACTGTAGATCCTTTGTCTGCTATGGATCATTGCTTTGTGGAGGAAACAAAAAAGACCCAGCTGAATAGACTCTTTTGTTTATCTCATTTGAAAAGTAAAGCAGAGCAGTGGCATGAGCACTGATGCTGGAGCAGAGTGAAGTGGCACCACAGCAGCATCATCACTAACTCCATCATGATTCATGATGATAGCACTGAGTCAAACCAGCATTTATCCTTTTTAGCACTTCATACCCTGGCCTCTGCCACACATTGACATGCCACAGTGCTGTGACCACTGAGGAAGGAGAATAACAGCTGCTGCTTGGGGCTGGGAGTCTGCTTAGTCGACACTAATATTCTATGAGCAATGACGTACTGATTACATTTAAAGACAGAATCTCAGACGCTTTTGGCGCTATAATATCTCTGACTGGTAGACAGGGCAACAGAATAACACTAAATCGATAGATAACATGATAACAAACAGATAATCATATTATGACAAGGTACACTCAGATGAGACATGACAAACTAATCAAAGTATCATTTAAATGGGAATTGCACACACTGTAAACCCGGATTTTGTTTTAATGTAACAATGTTTAGCTGTCATTAATTGTCATTTTATATTTTGTAAAATCAGAGATAAAAGTAAAAATATTCTTGTCTTTGCTCCACAGACCACGGAGATACCGCGATTGATAAACATTTAGTAATTTAGAAGCCACCCAAGTTTTTTAAAAGCCCTGGCACAAAACATATGTCTCAGATCACTGCAGTAAACAGCTGTGTTCACATTCAGGGACACAGAGTGATTAAAGCTGGTTTGACAGATGCCACTTCATCCAACGTCTTCAGTCCTTTACATATAAAATATTTAGGAGCACACCAGGACTAACAATACATTAGGCTTATGTTATTCAGAATGGTCACATACATATTTCAACAAGATATTTATATCTGCTGGCAGCCATTTAAGGATGTTGTGTGTCTCTGTACTGCTGAGTACTGTGAGTCACACTGGTGCTTCCACTTGCCTTTGTGGCTTCACAGTGCCACTTCACCAAGGCCATTCTACTGCTGCAATAGACTGTACTGTGCCATAAGGAGTGAGAGTATAAGCAATGTGTGTAGGAGTATGTGTATGTGTTTCAACAGGCCTAATCTAGAGCTGAAAATGCTTTACATCCACCATCTTACGCTTAGAATACAGATGAAAACTGGTCATATCTGATCAGCATCTTAAATAATATTTTAGCAGCAGATGCTTAGACTGGTGATGTGCACACCACACACAAGATATAGTACAGTATATGGCCAAAACAAGGTGAAATACCCAAACCTTATACCCATGTGTGCATTAATATGCTGCTCTAATAGCATCTACTCCTCTGGTTCAGGCTTTCCACCAGATTTCGTAACCGTGTTGCAGGGATTTTAACTAATTCAGCCACAAAAGCGAATTAGTGTGGTACACCAGTGATGCTGGGTGATGAGATCTGGCTCACAGTCAAAGTTCCAGTTCATCCTAAAGTTGTTGGATGGGGTCAGGGCTATGTAATGTTATGTGTAACGTGTAATGCTATGTGCCAGTCAAGTTTTCCACATCAAACTGGGGAAAACATTTGTTTATGGAGCTGGCTTTCTACACAGGAACATTTTCATGTTAGAACATGTTAGGTTTGCTTGTTCATTACTCTGGATGTGTGCATAATAGTGGGGCTGTATAGCCTATGTATTGTTCAATATGGGATAAAAGCACCAAATTTGGTAGATGGTAGATGTAAATCGGGCAGTTGTCAAAGGTATGAATGGATGAACAGATAAATGGATGGGACTTTTTTACACATGAAAAAAGGATAATACATAAAGATTAAAAAAAATATCAAGGTAAGATGTCAGCACCAACAAAAACAAAATCAACAAATAATCAAGCAGGCCAAAGGAGGTGGGTTTATAAAATTTCCTGGGTGTGGTTAATCAGGTGACAGGTGATTTTCAAGGATGCTGTGTCTGTAGCGGTTGTGATTCCTTCAAATGGTACATCTGAACTTAACAACAAACACAAGTTAGTCCTTAGAGGTAGAGTCAACTTGAGAAAGACTGATTAGCCGGGCCACTGGTCTCATATACTTTTTTTCCCTTTGAGATGATTACCACTGTGCAAGTCCCTCCATCATGATTGGGTACAACACATGACACTTTCCCTACTGACCATAGTGCTCTAGGTAGTTGGGGTCCATTAAGAGCACTACGGTTCCTTCTTTGAGGTGTTGGTTGTCCTTTTGCTATTTGCTTCATACCTGTAGAGTTTCTGATGAACGATGAACTGATCAGCTTGAACTTGACTGTGCCTCCATCGTCTTTGTTCCAAGTTGGTGTCTGCGTAGATGGCCCGTGGAAGAAAAGCATCTCGCTGCCTCATCAGAAGGAGATTTGGGTAACAGGATAAGGGACTGCTATGTCAGATTATGCATATCCAATTGGCTTGGAATTTAATCCCTCAAGTACAGCATGCAACAATTCCTCAGAAATTGTCTGGCTCCCCACTGTCACCCTGAGTAGAGCTTTAATAGACCTGATTTCCCTCTCCCACACTCCTCCAAAATGTGGGGCATTTGGGGGTTCAAGTGGAACTGAATTTGGAACTTATGTAGCTGTTCTCTCAGGTTTGGGGTCATAGCTGCAAATGCATCTCTTAGTCCTTTGTTTCCTCCTTTAAAGTTGGTGCCACAGTTGGAAAGAAGCTCACGCGGGCGTCCTCTGTGTGCAATAAAATGCCTGACGGACATAAAGAAACTGTTGGAGTCAAGATTGTTCAGCAGTTCAATATGAGTGCACCTGGTGGTTATACACTTAAACAGTATTCCCCATCGTTTTTCTACACAACGTCCTAGTTTGACAGTTAAGGACCCAAAACAGTCCATTCCTGTGGACCAGAAGGGTGGTTTCCATAGCCTTAACCTGGAGGTAGGTAGGTTTGCCATTTTTGGATAGGCAGGTTTGGCCCGCCACTTTCTGCAATCAGTATATGCCCACTGATGTTTTTTTGACAGCTTGCCTTCCCCTAAGGATCCAGTATCTATGGCATATTTCAGCAAATACCCTATCAGGTCCTGGATGAAATATTCATTCATCATATCTTTGATCAGAAGCTGTTTTACAGGATGTTTGGGGTCAAGTACTGTAGGGTGCATTGTGTCAGGTTAAAGGTCTGTACTCTAACTTGGAGGGAAAGAAGTAACAGACGACCATGCTGGGGAATGTCCTTTCTGGTTTTCAGTGCTTGAAAATCCTCTGAAAAACTCTCAGATTGCGACAGAGAGACTTTGATTTCTGCCTTGGTTCGGAGTATGTCAGTAGGGTCTGGACTCAAAGACTGCATGATTTCATGAGAGACATCTAACAGTTCTGACCAGGTGCCATACTGTCTGGGTTTGAGAGGTCAGATGACTTGGTTGGGTGAGTTAGACCACAAAAGAGAGGTTTCCTTATCTCTGAGGATATCTCTTGGTTAAGCACAAAACCACAAAAGCCTTATACCTGCAGGATTCAGAGTGAAGCCAGGTTAGTACAGTACAGTGGCATCAGACCAAAGATAAGTTCTGTCAGTGATAACTGTCAGTTCAGACTTATTCAATTTACTGATCTTTACGCCAATTCCTCAATGTACACAAAA
>NW_026118060.1:0-27782 GCF_001640805.2 Lates calcarifer
AATGGTATTTCCTAACGTTTCCCTGCATCTATGTCATGAAAAATGACAATAAAAGCTGAACTGAACGTGAGTGTAAGTCAGGTTTGGACAAACATGTACAGTGTCCAGATAGTGACTTTTATAACGGAAATAATTATGTTCACTCTGCAGAAAGCATCCAGAGGAAGCACAATGTGAAGCCTCTACAAGCAAGTCTTATATGCAGTTTAAAAATTCATTTATTGAAAACAAAAAGGGTTATAATCTGTGCCCAAGTTTGTTGACATGTATTGGCTGTATCATAATAATAACTGGCATCCTCAAAGGATGGGAGAGTTCAGAACACCTTAATATGCGTAGACTTTCACTTTTTGGACGTCGCGGTCCAGACATTCTCTTTTCCTGCTGTATAATAAAATGTGTTGTCTCGACGCTGGAGCTTCTTCACAAAGCCGGTCTCTGGCCATTTGTCAATCTGAGACAGAGAAATACATTTCTGCCAGTGTTGTGTATGAACACGCACCAATACCAGCCTGTCATTTTAACATGCATGACACAACTAAAAACATTCAATGAATAATATTTACCAAAGCCCCTTGTTTGACTTGTATGTATTCCAGTTCATCTCTGTAGCCTGCCTGTTGGAATCTGAACAGGTTTTCCACCTCTGTAGTCCATCCTTTGGCTCTGCTCATGGACTTTGGCTTGGAGTTGTTATCAATAGCACAGGACATGGTGTTGATGACAGCCAAGATGTCACAGAAGTGCTGTGTCCCAAATGTCAATAGCCTGGTCTCTGGAAACTGACAATGCAAGACATGAGTGTTTAATTAGGTTTTCCAGCTTTACAGTAACAGACTCACCAGTTAATTTATTTTAACCTGCAGGGGATATACGTTGCTCTATTTTGGATTTTCTTAAAGCTAAACTAAAGTCGTTTACTGTCTGGAATAATGTATAAGAGCTTAAATATATCATGAAGGTGTTCTGGCAAATTCGGCATATAAATGATTCACTGGGAGCACTTAAATTACGTTTAATGTAACTAATTTGCAGTTACAAAAGGTGATATTTTACAATACTAAGCGGTGTTGGATGTGTTAAATGTACTCCAAGCTGAAATGTCTTAAACGTCTCTATATTTATCTGTATGCAGTGATACTTTAAATGCGACATTACTGAATTGAGTTTCGTGGTGTGCTTGACAGATGACATGGTTTGTATTCATAAAGAGAGGCATTTTACAGTAAGAATAAGGTGTTTGATGTGGTAAATTTATGCCGAGATGAAATATGAACACTTAAAATTGTAAACTGGCAAACATAAACGTAAGATGTTTTTTTCTATACTTAGCTATATACAGGCATACTTAAATGCGACAAAACTGAATCCGGTTTCGTGTGTGTCGTGCTTCAAAGACGAAAAGTAACCTCTGTTTGTCAGTTGTGTTAACATATTAGAACTAAGAGTCACATTTAATTACATTGCACTCGTTTCCCCGTTAATATCTGAAAACAGCGGCGAGAGTTTTACTTACATTATTTTATTGCCTCAAAGGACTCTCTAGACGGCAGTTGGCTAGCGATTACTGTTAGCAGTTGTCAACTATAGCTTCCTTGTTGCCTGGTTACCATGAACTTTCTTCTTCTGCGTTGGAGAATGAGCTACCAAAATGATACGTCTGTAAACTGGGATATCACGAGGCAGGAGTTAAGATATTATCGTGCTGGTGTTTGAGGAATTTTTATTTTGTTTTTAATTAATGTTAACAGTGAAATATATTATCCTATATCTAAGACTGGCAGTTAAGTAAAAGCTAAAGAATACGAGCGTACGTACTGACAAAGATGGCAGCAGCGCCGCTGAATGCGCTTGAACTGCAGGAAAAAGAAACGAAGAAGAAGAAGCTCAATTCGGTGGCGGGACAAACCAAACAAACACCGGCGGTGATGTTAGCCAACGGTTCTTTCCTCGTTATAAAACAGCTCATGATTAATTTTAGAAGATATCGCCACAAGGTTCGGCATAAAGATGAGTTCATTTGCAGGCCGAATGAAGGAGTATCCCACCCTTTCTCTGGACCGGTTCGACAGGGAGAACCTACATGCCCGGGCATATTTCCTCTCCCACTGCCACAAAGGTGAGCCTGGCTGCTAGCTAGCAGCATCATCATCAGCAGGAGCAATGGCTGCCCAGTTAAAATCAATAATGTTTGCATTTTGTTTTGTCAGTGTTTGACAGTCACAGAGCAAGTTTAAATATCGTTGTTATCACTCTCCACAGATCACATGAAAGGACTGAAAGGACCTCTGTTAAAGAGAAAGCTTCAGTTCAGGTAGGACGATTTTGTTTTTGTTTTAAATGATTCCCTTTAAAATTAAAAGGAACTGTAGTTGACTTTAATGTTAACACATTTACATCGCATTTTCAGATCACAGATGATAATGATAGATATGGAAGCCAGTTTCCGCTGGTAAAGAAAAACTAAAAAGGAAAAGTTAGTCATGATTAAAAAAAAAAAAAAGAAAGAAAAAAGCTCATGGTATGTAGTCAAAACTTGATATAAAAGGTCAAACGAACATTTTGACTAAATTAAAATTATCACGTAAAAGTCAAAATTTCTACATATATTGTGTCAAAACGATTGTTTTAAAAGTCAAAATGTTGATATATATGGAATCATTATGATAAAGATGTAAAAATTATGAGCTTTAAAGTTTACCTTTTGTTTTAATGAGTCAAAATTATGAGATAATAAGTAAACATTTGACACACCAAGACAAAACTATGATAAAAAAGTAAAAATTATGAGTTAGTCCAAAAAACATTTTGTTCATATATTGACTTTTTATTTCATAATTTGAATTTAGCAAAGCAAAATATTGACTTTTGTGTTTGTAATTTAGATTTTTTTTTAATTTTATCTATCTGTCAGAAGTAGAGAAATTATGCTTCATAATGCTTATTAAAAAGTTTGTATACATTTGAGAAACATTATAATGAACAGATAAATCTATCTTGCTAGCACAAAAAACACTGTTATTTACTTTGTACTAGGTCTGTCTCAAGTCTATGAGATAAGCACAGATGACATGCAAGCAGTCGTCATGTTCAGCATTAGCAATGATTTAACATACAAGCATTTTTTGTCAACAAACTACAGTGTAATAGAAAACTGAACATGTTGGTCCTGTATTCTCTCTTGTTTGCAGTCGTACAGTCAGGCTGTACTGCTCTTTCGTGACCAAAGAGCTTCTGCTGAGCAATCCAAAGTACGCTTTCTGGGAGGAATACATTGTAAGTCCCCTCTTTTATCCCAAGCCACACAGTTCACATCCTGTGTGGCTTAGAGTCGTTTTTTGCCTTTAAATAAAACAAATCATATCTTATGGTTTTAGATACTGTGGGTAGTGAAACTGGGACTTATGTTGCTTCTAAAATTATCTGTTCAGGTGCCGTTGGAGCTGGAGAGCCCAACTCAGATTTCGCTTGTGGACGAAGCATCAGGAGAGGTAGAAAACGATTATTTCATCATCACCACAGTATGTGCAGTAAGTTTTTGTTTTTTAATCATCTTGTCTGTTGTTTGTGTGACAGAAAGAAGACGTTGTGGTGACGTTGCTTCCCGCAGGTCACTGTCCCGGCTCTGTTATGTGAGTTAAAGCATTTTTAAACACTCCTCGATTATATTTTGCCACAAGGCAGCATGCATTGATCATGACATTTGTAACTGTTCAGTTAAGAGTTGTAGTAATTAACTCGATCAAGAAAGAATTCATCTGCAGCTATTCTGATTTTACCAATTTTTTTAAGCACAAATGTCAAACATCTATCATTTCTAACTTCTTAAATGTGAAGTTTTGATGCTTCTCTTTGTTATACATGATCGTAAACTGAATACCTTCTGATTTTCCTCTGAAATCCTAGCAGGCATTTTTAAAAACATTTCTGGCATTTTATAAACAAAAATGATTAATCAATTAATCACCTGCAGCAAATTCATGTATAATGAAATCAATGAGGCTTGTTTACATTTCATTTTTCCTGAAGACAGTGTACCATCATTGGAAGTGTGTAGGAATGTTGCAGTCAAGTTTTTTGGCACATATCCCAGTCCTGTAACATTAAGTACCTGCTGATCCTGAGTCAGATTATTCAGGACTCCATAAATATTGATTAAATATGTAAATGACAGCTGTGGACAGTATGTATGATAATAAAGTGAATAAAAGACAAAGATAGTAGAAGGACAAAGGTCAGTTTGAAGGATCAGTAACTGGACTGATTGGTGGAGGCTGTAATGTTAGTTATTTATTAGCGGAGTTCAATGAGAGGTCAACGGGACATGCAATAGGTTGAGAGTGAATTGTAAGAGTGCCCTCTGCTGGGCCTTAAGATGAATGTCCTCAAACAGTCTGTTGCCCTTAAAGTCTTCAAATTTCAGTTCATACAGATCATTACAGTCTGAATATTTGATTTTAAACTGAATTTGAAGGTATGTATTACACATACATAATGAATGTAAAGTGATAAGAAGTCTAATGAAAAGGTCAAAGCATGAAATAGTTTGTGTGTTTGTGTGTCTAGGTTCCTGTTTGAAGGTTCTCAGGGGAACGTGTTGTACACAGGAGACTTCAGGCTGGCTGTTGGAGATGCGTCCAGAATAGAACATCTACACTCCGGCAACAGGTTGGTTGCTGATGAACTTCCTCACAGTTTCCTGTCTCAACAACTCTGTCTGACAGACAGTGGTTTAGAAATTACAAAATTAGATTTTCCCCCAGAAACTCAAGATTATCTTAATATATCTTAAGACAACACAAAATAACTTGTCATACGAACATAAATGTATTTAAATCCTCCTAAATAAGTCTATGTTGAACTTTAAACCTCATGACTCACTATATATGTACCATATACTATATACTATATATGTATTATCCACCCCATGCTAAAAACACATGTCATTGTGAGCAAACCATATCTAAACATAAAAACACACAACTAGAAACTTGGAAACTTGGAGGGCTTGTTTTTCTTTTCTTTTATTTTATTTTGTTAGTGAGATAACATGACAAATAAGAAGTGGTATGGTGACAGAAAACCTGAAAACAGTTTACATAAAATAAGTGGAGAAGATTATGTTATGTTGTTGTTTTGTTTTGTTTGTTTGTTACGGGATGTTTTATAAGGGGAAATGGAATATGATGATAATAACTGCAAAAATAATAATGATAATTATAATAATAATGACAATAATCGTGGTAATGGGCGGTACAGTGGTTAGCACTTTTGCCTCACAGCAAGAAGGTTCCAGGTTCAAGCCCTGGTTTGTTTTCATGTTTCATGACATGCAGGTTGATTGGTGAATGTGTGAATGTGAGTGTGAATGGTAGTTGGCCCTGTGATGGACTTGTGATCCATACAGGATGTACCCTGCCTCTCGCCCAATACCAGCTGGGATGAATAAAAGTGAATTGTCTAGTTGGAAATTCTTACTGCTGAACGATGTGTTCTGTTTACACCTATAAGACGTCCAAGGTCATCTATATGTGTTGTGTCTTCATAGTTAATAAAGTTCACAGCAGTGTTTCTTGTTTCACAGGGTAAAAGATATTCAGAGTGTGTATCTGGACTCCACTTTCTATGACCCACGCTTCTATCAAATACCCACTCGGGTAAGTTTTAGATGTACTTACTGTGGGAAGGGTATACTCCTGACAGGGGATGGTAAATTTCACATTTGTAATTTCCAAATATGGTGTCTGTTTTTGTGCATGCTATTCTAACATGTACGTACATGATTTTTTTGTGTTTGTGTGTGTAGGAGGTCTGCCTGAACGGCATCTCGGTGCTTATTGGAAACTGGATCAGCCAGAGTCCATATCACGTTGTGTGGCTCAACTGTAAAGCTGCGTATGGATACGAATACTTGTTTACCAACCTGGGAGAGGAGTTCAACACTCGGGTAACATAGAAAAAGAGGCAGCAGAACTTGCCTGAGAATCATCACACTTTTAAATTCTCTTCAGTATCACTGTAATAATGATCGACATTAATGGGTACAATGCAAACACGAGATGCTAATAGCTAATTTGGTTACTTTTAATGGTGACAGTTTGCTAAAATGTAAACAAATATAGGCTAAAAAACAGAATTCAGAGGAGAATTCCAGCACCTACCTGTGGTTGACATTGCAGGAAAAAAGCCTTTTTAGAATACAACAACGCTGCCCTGGACGTGATGGACAGGTGCCGTTGAAATCACCTCACCTCCCCTAGAGACATAAATCCAGTCTGAATGGGGCAATAGGTACATTTCTGTACAAATCCATATAGTATGAAAGCACAAATGAAGTTTTATTTAATTTTATTTATCCCCATAGATCCACGTCAACCATCTGGCAATGTTCAAGAAGATGCCAGAGATCCTGAGCTACGTGACAACTGATCGCAGGATGCAGATTCATGCCTGTCGACACCCAAAGGTCTCACTCCAGACACACATATATACACTACTTAAGTTAGCTTGCAAACCAGCTAGAACTCTCTTGTATTGTAAATGTAACAGTAGCTGAAGCTCTTGGCAGCGACCGTCACCACCAGCTGCTCCCAGCAGGAAACCACGTTCAGCTGCAAAGAAAACTTACAAATAGCACCTTTACATTAGAGTTGTACATGGATTTTGAAAGAAAAAATTCATCTTCCTGAAAGTGCAACAGTGTCTTTGTTTATTAAAGGAGTACTTCACTTTCTTGCTGCAAGATACAGTAGATGAAAAGATTGATGCCACTCTCATGTCTGTGTGTTAAGTGTGAAGCTATAGCAGAGAAGTCTGTTAGTGTAGCTTAGCATAAAGACTGGAAACATGGGAAAACTGCCAGCCTGACTTTGTCTGTTAAAGATATTTTGTGTGTGTGTGTGTGTAGGATGAGGAGTTTTTCCAAGGTAACCGGCTGCCGTGTGGTTGTACGGCGCCTGATGGGACTCCTCTTCGTATCATCAGCATCAAACCATCCACCATGTGGTTTGGAGAGAGGACCAAGAAAACCAACGTTATAATAAAGTGAGAGCAGATTCAAATGTGTCAGTTTGTAGAAATGTCATGTTATCCAACTGAACATGACTCTTGCCATGTTCAGTTGGATAACGTGACAGGTTAACAATAATGTTGGAGGAATTCATTCTAAATCACATTTAATACTCTGTATTTTTAGAACAGGAGCCAGTTCCTTCAGAGCCTGTTTCAGCTTCCACTCTTCCTACTCTGAGGTATTTTTTAATGTATTTATGTTGCTCTGAGAGGACAGTTCATTATTTTGTTGACTCATGAGTTTTAATATTCTCAAAGGTCATCCACTACTTTGGCACCAGGAGTCCTCTTTAATGGCACTAAGAGTTTTCCTCTGAACAGCTCTTTACAAAGCTACTTTTATTTCACTGTGAATGAACTTAATCACTAATGTGAACAGTGGCTGACTCATAGCCCTGTTGTCAATGTAATATTGTACATGTGTTCCTTCTTCATTATTTTTTTACTTTAAAAAGTTTCATTAGGTTTTTTGTGTTGTTCTCTCACATATGAAGTGATGCTCATAATTTTCTTTTTAATTTGCAGCTTAAAGACTTTCTGTCGTACCTTCGACCAGTCAACATCTACCCCAGTGTTATTCCTCTTGGTCGGACACTGACGGAGGTTACACAGATGTGAGTGAAATATTTATTTATATCAAATAATTTATTCTACTGGACAAATTTGTCTGTTATATAAATGTTTGTTCTCTAAGGCTACGTCCGCACTTAAACGTTATTAAAATGAAAACAATCTGCGTCCAGGTGATGAAAACTCAGAGGTAGTGTGGACGTCAGGCGCAATCATAACAAGACACAAGATTATGTTTTGTTGGAAGGAATTCAGTTTCTTTATTACCTGCTAATCAAACCTAAAACATTTGATTTTGTATTTGATCAGGTTGAAGCTGATGTGCCGGAACCAGTCTGATCAGGCAGCGTTTATTTACAAACCTCTGGGAGTCCTCAAGCGCAACAGGGTGCAGCGACCTACACAAGGTGACACAAAACACACAAACACACACACAGATAACCGTGACAGGTGTTCCCCACAACATGTGTAACTTTTTCTGTAGCTGTGATGCTTGTTTACAGGTCACCATATGGTATGTTACAAATAGACGGTATGCTTTGTTTTCTTACACCTCATCACTTTACACATCTTGGGCAGATTAAGAGCTGTGTAACTGCATCCATGAGGCTTTCAAGACTGATTGAAATTAGACTGAAGATGACATATATTGTAGCTGTTGTATTTTGTGTTCTAAACCTCAATCCTTGTCATTTAAAAACAAAAACATATGACTAAAACTCAGATGAAGAGGTGGTAAAAATTGAATCGTGAGCAATGACTGACTAGGTATTTGACTTTTCATCTGATCAGTTTTGTCAAGGAGCAAACCACAAACTCTTGTCAATATATTTATTTTAGGTATATAACTAAAGCTGGAACTTATTGATTAATTGCTTTACAGAAAATAAATTGGCAACTTGTACTAAACAAGACATTTGCAGATGTCATCTTCCTGGGAAATTATATTGGGCATTTTCCAAATCACAAAAATAACTGGAAGATTATATGATGATATTTAAATGTTTGTGTTTTGTGTTTGTGTTTTTAATTGTCTGTGTTCAGATTCAGGGAGTGATGATGAGCTATTTGATGGGTTGGACGTAGCACCAGTCAGGAAGAAGATGGGGCTGAACCATGAAGTAAAAAAAGGTACATAAATACTTAAAGCTGTTATAATCGATATTTGTAGAATGTATCACTCGTAGTCATCAATTCACAGATAATTATCACCTGAATTTGTAGTTCCCACAACTCTACTGCTGTGGTTCATTCTCAGTGTTCTCATTTTCAGCAACAGGCAGCTGTTTTAAGAGAGGCATTTAGTCTCAACACCTGCACATATAAAAAATATGAACGTGACACAAGCGCACAGAACAGTACCTGCAAAGATTTCTGCTCCGTGTGCACAAGATATGTTATTGTTTAAAAATAGGGATAATAGTGCATATTTTCAGACAAGTCTCTATAGGGGGACACTCATAGTGTTACATTCATGACCAAAATAGTTATTCAAGAAAATTTGTGGGCAACTGGACTTGGTTGTAGATTTGTGAAGATGTTTCCCCTCTCATACAAGAGGTTTGAGAACTGAAGAAGCCCCCCCCCCCCCCCCACAATCTAGTCCAGTTACCTTAATTTTGCTTTTCTTGGATAATCATGATGAGTGGGGGGCTTCTAAAGCTGTCACTCCATCTGACATGTGTTATGACAGAGTATACTCACCCCCTTAGAAACTCTAAAGACCCCGATGTTTCTCTCAGGAGGGGGTAGATACCAAAAATGAAACTAAAAGACAGTGACCCTGGTTTGTGCTGATTTTCTTAATTTGTTGATTTTAGAGAAAAGTCCTGAGAGAACAGCACCTCCGGTGTCTGTGGAGGAGTCTTTACCTCTGACAGTCACAGACACACAGTCTGCTACACACAACTATGTTGACTGCACTGAGTCCAATGGTGAAGAGGAAGATGATGACGATGAGGAGGGAGAGGAGCATGACAGAAAAGGAGACACAAAACCGACAAAGAAGGTGATAAAAGAAGGAGAGAGGAGTAAAGAACCAGACGAAAAGAAGATGGAGGAAGAACGTAAAGAGACCTCTAACGCTCCGAAATGGGAGGACTTCTTTAACGGAGAAATGTTGAGTGACAGCCAGAACAGCCAATCACAATCCTGCTGCTCCAACACCACCACCTCCCCCTCCAGGATGACTGGCTCACAGACACCTGAGCTGTTCAGCGATCAAGAAGAAGAAACTCATGAACATAACGACAACTTCAGCCTGTCCCTGTCTGCCTCTCTGTCGAATCATTCCTCCCAGAACATGGACTCGTGCTTGCCTGACACCTTGATCCTCCAACCAGAGCAAGGGGGGCGGGAACAAGGAGACGTGTCAACCAACACCAAGACGGAGAGTGATGATCTGATTCTCCCGTCAGAGCTGGAGGAGCTGTCGACGTCTCAGGCGTCTCAGGCATCGTCGGACTTCGACATCGCCTGCACACCGGAGTCGAAGGTGCCACGACCTGATGAACTGTCACAACTGTACAGGAAGTTGGCATCAGGAGAGGAAGTGGTCATCAGAAAGGGAAGTCAGGGCTTTGCATGATTTGAGGTGAAGTTTTAGGTGAGCCACAGTGCCATCATTCATCCATAGTAGATGCCACACTGTGGATAAATGGTAAGAGTTAATGTTCTACCAATGCAAATGGGTCACTGAGTCATTACCTCATAAATATACATATACATATACATATACATATATACATATTTGTGTGTGTGTGTGTGTGTATATATATACACTATTTAATAAACACATAATGAGCTTCTATAGCATCTTACAAGTGCCAACATTCCTCTCTAGCTTCAGTCTAACCTCCAAACCACACAGACCTCAGTTGTAAAACACCTCCCCCTCCACACACTCACTATTCATTCCCATGCACTTTACGTTGATTCCTGCCCTATATGGATTAATGCACCTGTGCACATCACAGCTGACGTTTCCGTTTTGTCGTTTGTGGTTTGTTCTGCTTTTCTTTCATTGTGAACTGGATCAACTGATGTCAAGCAGATTAGCTTTTTGTCCAAATTAAATATTTATTTTCATCTGAAGACCGTGTTTTTTTTTTTTTTTTTTAATTATTAAAAGGTTAAATCAACAGTTAGTTTAACTTTATACTTTAGACCTGCAATGCTGAATTGATTAGCGGATTTGCTAAAAAGTTATTTTGATCATTTGCTCAAGTGGTTAATCACCTTTCACCACTTAATTACATTTTGCTGAAAAAAAAATTTAGTTCCTACTCAAGTTTGATGAAAACCTCTCTAAATGCTAAAATACTAACACATTTCTGTGCTTTAGACAGGGGCCATAAAGAATATTTTGCAAATGCTCATCCATATCAGCATAGGGAGGTAAGTAACAATTGTTTCTATTATGGATCTGGTGATTATTAATTAATCGTTGTGTCTATAAAATGTCAGAAAATAGTGGAAAATGTTTGTTATAATTAACGTCCTCAAGTGTCTTGTTTTAACCAACAGTTCAAAAATCAGTGATTCCCAGTTTACAATCACAAAAGACAAAGAAGAGCAACCAAAGCTCACTTTTATGGAAAATTTTAGCTTCAAAAAAAGATTGAAGCTATTAGTTATCCCAAAGGTTGTTGATTAATTTTCTCAGTCAACTAATTGAATAATAATTTCTACTCTAATACATGTATAAGATGACAAAGTAAGGTCACTGTAGGCCCCAAACAGAACAACAAAAACAAAAAAACTCTGAATTACTGAGATAGAAGTGGGAAATTTAAGATTTAAAATCGAGTCACTCGTTTATGAGAAAAAAAAAAATCAGGAATTAGAGGAATTACAGGACCTGTGCATGTTTACGGCCAAGTTTACTTTGTGCAGAGATTTGTAGTTTGTTGTGATTCTGTATAATTGAAGCTAGTGAACAAACAAAGTAACAGTATGTTACACTCAGTTCTGTGGAGGCTCAGGACATTGAAACACTGTTTGACGGAAAAAACCTCAGCATGTCTCCAGAAGTCATTTTCACTTCCTGCTGGAAACGACGAGAACAGTCAATTATATTCAGAAAGTCACTTTTCTTCACCCTGTAATTGAAGTTGAGTGCATGAGTGCATGTGTCTGTATCCATGCGTGGGTTATGTGTGTGTGTGTGTGGGCAGCATTGAGTCATTTTAAGTTGAGGCACAAAAGGAGCAGAGAGGAAGGAGACCGGTGAATAATAAAAAAAAAAGTACTAGTGGAAGAACAGAGTGTTTTCAGTTCTGCTGCTGCTGGTCCTCCATCCTTTACTGTAGGGACTGTTACTGTCAACCGATCACAGACCAGAATCTGGTCATTTTTTGGCATTTTCATGATTTAATTAAATTTTTAAATAATGTTATTTGTCCTGAAGGGGCGCTGTTATGACTGTTTCATCAGGCTCCACCAGGGGCTTTAACAAAATCCATAAATTTAATTTGAATTGATCTTATCGCAGGAAATGTTGGCGACGTTGTCAGTCCAAGTCCAGGCTGAAATATTTCAACCACTCCTTGACGGATTGTCAGAAAATTCTCTACAGACATTCATGATCCCCAGAAGATGAACTTTAGCAACTTTGGTGAGCCCTTCACTTTTCCTCCACTGCCACCATCAGGTCAAAATTTCACTTTGTTTAATGACTAAATGAAAACAATTTGAAAACATGAGGAGGCAAGCAAACATTCTCCTGTGGGAATTTCTACTAATTTTAATAAATTTTAATAATTTTGATAAGATTTTGTTGGTTCAGAGGTCAAAGGTCACTGTGATTTCATAAGACTACAAATAGGAATTTATCATGACAAAATTCCACATAAATGTCTAATAAGACAAAAAGATGAAGTGATGGAGGTCAAAGGTCAGCTTTACTGTGGCATTATAATGATCTGCAAAAACGCTTCTGCCCTCTTCTACAAAAGCCTTCCTTCTTAGAAAGTTAGAGGTAGTTTGAAAGAGTGAGTAGAAACACAATGAAGCTGTAAAGGTGGACTGATGAGTAGATCAGGTTTTGTGTGTGGCGTTTAGTCACTTGTTAGCAACCGTTAGCAACAGAAAAGCTTAAAAATGTGGGCTATTTACTGACATATTTGTAAGTATGTCGTAGAAGGCAGAGGAGTACAACTGCAAGGCAGTAACTCCAGTAACTAGTGATACTGCTACTGCTACTTGAGTAAAAACTTTGATTACCTCCACCACCACTGTCCAGACAACAGGCTAAAATAAATCTGTGCATGTTTGGGGGAAGTTTGGTTTCTCCTCTCCCAGATCAGCTGTGTTTGGGGCAGAAATGCACCAATTAAATCGATTCAAGCAGACTTTGATCTACTTCCTTCAAACTGTGCGGGGATTTCAAACCATGAGACTCACACTGAAAAACACACACACACTGCTCCCTCAACAGCGGGGGTGAGCATACTCTCCTTCTCTCTCTCCTCCTTCCCTCCCCTCCTCTTTCCCCCTCCTCCTCCCTTTCCTTGGCGTCATGTTAATCCTCTCTCCATGCTGAGAGGTACAGCACATAGACACAGAGTGAACAGAGACATTTTTATCCTCTTCCTCTCTGTCTCTCTTCGTCCTGTTTCCTTCTTTATTTCTTTCTTCTCTCCTTTTTTCTTTCCTTTGCCTCCCAAGGTTTTGGAGTCAGATGAGAGATGGGATGTGGAAATTCCTCACCAGCCACCACCAACAACAACACCAGCAGCAGCACTGGAGGTGAGAGTGTATGACATAGAACATGAGCAGATAATATAACATTTTGTAACAGATCTTCTCTTTGCCTCTTTAGGCTTGTTTAAGTTATTTTAGTAACTTTATCTGTCCTGTAATATCATTAAAGGACCAATCTGTGATGTTTTTCAGCTGGGGAGATGAAAAGTGAGTGCTTTTCTGATGTACATGTGATGTTTTTATACATACTCTCCTTTCTGTTTTGGACTTTTTGGAGGTAATCAGCCTGTTTGTGATTGTTAGACTCTCGTGATCAGTGTGGACGTTGAGTTTTCAGGGATTAAGGACACTGTTGGACTTTGACACAGCTTTGAAAACAAGGAAAGAATAAGTTGAGGTTGTAAATTTTGTTGTTTATTGCACCTGGGTTATTATTCTATCTGGAAATAATCACAAAGACTGAGAAGACAAGGGTCTAATCTGCTGGTGCATACCTTACATATCCATGTTATTGTAAGTTTAACATGGTTTTAAATTCATGGTTTTTGAGAAGGATAAAGCAGTGACATTACCCTTTTTGTTGGAGGTTGGATAGAAGCCTGCAGACCCTACTCAGGAATGGAAAATGTCTCTCAAATCCTCCTCTGGTTTTATTAATGAATTTAAAGGTCCGTTGTTTACAAAATGTAAAAAGTATCTTTATCAAGGAAATTATAGGTGATGCAGCAATTATGTGGTTTTTATTTTGGTACACTAATCTTCTTATGGAACACATATAATGCACTATTTACAAGATGATGCAGATTAGTCAGTGACCACCTGACCTTTTCTTTTGTACCACCTAGAGGTTTTGTTTGTTCTTAGTTACCATGCTGTAATAGATCTTAGATTAGTATTTGTTCCTAATGCGTTTTTTACTCTTCTCTTCTTCTTGTTGCTATAGGTGAAATCAGTCTGTGGTGTTACAGCTGTTAAAGGCAGATGATAGAAAAAAAAATCTTCATGTGAAAATGTCACAGATTAGTTTAAACTGTGGAAACACTGAATCAAATTAATGGAAAAAGGATTTAATGATTTAACTCACGACTGATCTTGTTTGTCTGTGTCTGACCTCAGGTCGTGCTGAGTCTTCATCAAAGGTGTAAGTACATTTCATTTACACAGACACACACAAAAGACCAACACATTTTAATGTTAAAACATGTCAATGTTGTCTGACCTTTCTCTGATGTTACCTGTAAATTAGATCAGGTGACTTCAGCACAGGGTGTGGGTTTTAATGTCTGTGTGTGTTTGTTTGGGTGGGTGTCTCAACAGATCAAATGAGTCTTTGCCTGAAGACGAGAAACGGAAGTGAGTCATTCATTTCATTTTCAGAGCAAATATGTCCTATCTGTTTATGTATTACACCCAATGTTTATTTAAATATAATGTATATTATTTATATATGTGTGTTTTTGTGCGTGATCAGGAACTATGGAGGTGTGTATGTGGGTTTACCAACAGACCTGAGCAGCATTCCTCAAGTACAGATAGGATCACTAAGAGGTAACACACACATTTCTATTTACACATTTAAACAAATTAAAAAATTACTGTCACAGTATCTTCAAAAGTTTTAACATAGTTCAAGTTTCTGTCTGTTATTAGAGTTAGTGACACTTGTAAGATTTGGCACAAACAGCTGTTACATTGTTACTAGACTCCACTGACAAAAACAGTAATTTTACAGAGCAGAACACAGGAGCTGCTGGAATACCACTGCCTTCATCTGTTAGTTAGTTTGCGTTATTGTGTGGTACTTTTACTTAAGTAGCTGATCTGAATACTTCTTCCACCACTGAGAGTCACATAATAACAATGGAGGCAGTGGTATTCCAGCAGCTCCTGTGTTCTGCTCAGTGAAATTACTGATTTGGTCAATGGAGTCTGGTAGTGACATATAGTGATGTTTCTGGTTAAACAAAAATGATTTTACACTTCACACAAAAATGTCTATTGCTGTAGAAATCCTATCCATAATGTTGTCAGACATTTATATAAACAATCTGAGCTGATGTCAGTGGAAACAACAAGCACCTTAGTGGACGTTTGGGATTATTGTTTTGTTCCCTCAGTTACCACTTCTGCTCATGAAACGTTTCACAATATCAGATTAAGTCAGCTGTCAGTGCGTAAGAGGCAGCATGCATACACAAGAGAATAATACTTCATATCCAGTTCCCAATGTCCTACACATGCATACACACACACACACACACACATACACAGCCTCAGTTTCCTGTTGAATCTCTGGGGCCATGAGGGCATGGGAGAAAGAAAACACTGATCACTTCACAGAGTGTTTGTTAGTGTTTCATCTTTGTGACTCTAGTTTGTGCATGTATCAATATCGTACATGTATTTCATATTTTATTGGTGCTACATGTGTATTTAATTTGCTACATGTCGTGTGCTTTTGTGTGTGTTGTGTATTAATGAAAGTGTTGTCCTCAGAGGTTGACAAAGACTCGTCCCTCAGGAAGCCACTGTGGGGGAACGGACTATAATTTTTAATGAAGAGCCAGGTCTGTGCACGCTGTTGTGTGTGTGTGTGTGTGTGTGTGTATATGTGTTTGACGACCTCCTCCTGCTTCTCTTTTCCTTTTCAGTAATGAGAGCTATGATGTTGTGTCAGCAGTTAAAGGACCATACCACTGCTTTTACATGTTGTATACCGATATGTAATATCAGTATAATCATTGGTGGAAAGTAACTAAAGTGCTGTACTTAAGTACAATTTTGAGGTGCTTATACTTGAGTATTTCCATTTTATGCTACGTAATACTTCTACGCTACTACACTTTATCAGCAAATACTAAAGATTTTATTGACCCCTGGAGGGAAGTTTACCAGCAAGATATACAGTAGTTTACCGCATATAATTAATTAATCGATTAGTGGATAAAAATAAATTTATTGGAATTTGAAGTCATACAAAATGCAATAAATCACAATAATACAGTTGGATAAACCCTATACATATATATCATTTATTATCAAACTAAAGTGATTTCGTAAACAAATTACATGTAGATATAAATAAATTTAATGTGGAAAAAACTGTAGGTTAGATGCAAAAAATTGATCTAATTAAGAAAATACAATAAATGATAAAAACAAAACTGATTAAATAAATAATAATAAATGAGTAGCAAGAAAAACATACAAAATAAATAAGTAAACTATAGACAGTATGGGGTCAGTAATACCAAACTTCAATATTAGTGGCATCCATTTTTTCTACATAGGATAAAAATGGGCAGATCGAACTGAAATCTACCCAAGTATTTACAGACAAAATTCAGGTTTTCATCAAGTAAAAATCATTGATTGTAAGCAAGTTTAGTTTTTGCACAATACTCGCACCAGTGGCTGCCTGGAAGGTCTAGAAAAACATTCAGAAATCTAAAATGTTCTGTTGTAGTAAAGAGGAAGTATGGTAAGATGAAATGAATCGACAAACACAAGAAAAAAACACTCGTATGGTCCTTTAAGATAAAAGCTCCACAGCTGTTTGACATGAATATTTCTCAACTAGTTACATGGATATTAAATAATTCAATCACTTAAGTTGAATCAGGATGTTTTAAAAACTAATTGTAAAAGTAAGATAATCTTGTAATTCATTACCATTAATTGTATAGTATTTACTTAATAAATGACCCAGTGCAGTGATTATTTTCTTCACTGTGTCCATCATCAAATTCTCCTTGTGGAAGTGAAGTTTATTTGTTGTTTTTGTCTGTGAACTGAAGGAAGCTGCAGAAGAAAGATGCAGCAAGAAAGAGTTTGTCGAGGGAGAAGAAGAAGAAGATGAGGCTCTCCTGGTGTCCTCCTTCAGGTTCTCAGTGGTATTATCAGGAGCCCACCAAGTCTCAAAAGGGAAACAGCGGCAAGACTCAGTGGAGCTAATCTTCTCTCTCGGCGTGGTCTGTAAGGAATTACGTGACTGTGGAGCCTGTTGTAGTGACCCTGACAAACTGGTTCTAGACTTTCATGCTTTTATGGAAGCGGATGTCGACCTGGACTCAAAGAAACATGGACAGGTTTGCTGTTTAGATCGTGGATGAAGGTTTTTATTCCAAACACAGAGGACTCCATTGGGAGCTTTTCATTCTGCCTTGTTGGCGTCCTGTATATTACAGTGAATCTCTGAGAGAATTGACTTAGACAATAAAATAATCACCAACTATTTTGATTAGTGATAATTTTAGCCATTTTTCAAGCAAAAATGCTGAACATTCTCTAGTTAAACCAACATAATACAACTATTTAATCTCAAAATCTCAGCTGCAGAATCACTGTGATGGTTCACTGACTTGTAACAGGGAGAATGGAGCCTCTGTCATTCCCACTCTGCTCCCTGAACACCTGCTCCTGCTCTGTGTAACTGTGGTGAGTAGGTATGATCTCCCTCTAACTGAGTGACAGTCAGCAGCTTAAACTGCTGTAATCAGGTCCAGCAAGTTCAAGAGTAATGCTGAACTGTAGATCAGTTAAAAAGACTCTGAAGTCATTAAAAACCAGCGTTCATCTCTGATATCCAGCCAGGAAACTTTGAAAATATCAAGAATTATGAAGAGAGTTTGGTGTGTTTGTTACAGTGACAGGCCAAGTGATAAGTAATAAAAATCATAAGCAATAAATATAGTAATAAGTAATAAAATAATTAACTGATAATTCTAGGTTGCAGCCCTAGTGAGTGGTACTAAGGAAAACATGGATATCAGATAAAGAATATGGTAAACATGATATAACAAGTCTGATATGTAATATTTTTCTTATTGTCAACAAATCCCATGAAAAGACCAAAACCAACATTAAATGTCTCCTTCAAAGTATCATCTGTGTATCCAACACTTAAATGAATAGCCTCTGTATTTTCCAGATAATTTCCTTGAAACTTTCCTCATAATTTCCTATAAATTAGCTGTTAATTAAAATGATATTTCCAACAGAGGGCGACACAGTTTGGTATTAATTATAGGTCAATGCAGAATAAGATTTATTAATATTTAGAGATTTACAGTATAAAAGTCATAAAAATGAGATAATACCATTTATTTTTTTTAGCAGACCTCACGTTTGGTTTGTTTGGAGATGAAACTCTGACTCCTGTCTTGGCCCTCCAGGGTACAAACAGTAAAGTGGCTCCTGCGGTGAAATGACGTCAGCACATTGTCTTCTCAGAGCCTCTAAACCGTGAAAAGACATGAAAGCCACATACTGTTCATGTAACTGAGCAGAGAGTTTGCTGCCAGTAAGTCAGATTTGTTTAATTTAGAAGCATAATTTGGTGGTGTTGTCACACCAGGAACAAGACAAAGTCAAATTTGCTTTGAATAAAAATGGACAGATGTTATAAAATAAGTGATTTAAACTCAGTGTAAACTGTATGAATTATTTGCTCTGTGCTCTCTCAGATGGATTCATAGTGCCTGTAAATGTTTTTGTAGAGGCCTCTCTCCTGTTTCTAGTGTCTTTAAATAAATAATAATTGACTTATTTGTTTCAAGAAATTTTGTATTTGTTGGCAAACAGGTTAAACTAATTGCCCCAACAGGACAAAATTAGATTTGATTAACTAATTTTTAAACTATCACAGAATAATGATGAGCCCAGTCGTCAGGAGAGAAAGACTTGTAAAAACTCATCAGATGTGCTGTCGTGACATAAACTACAGGTAAGTACTGCTATTCTCTTTTGAGCCACATTTTAAAGTCTATATTTATTTACAGTTTTGCAGATTTAAAAGTCATGCTGTATTAACTATTAGCAGTTCCTGTTTGCAGTGTTCTGACTTGTCTATTGTCGTTTGATTTCTGTGCAGATTTATGGAAGTTTATTTGTGATGGACATCAGAGGTAAGGATATCATCAGAGAGGGTAAGTCTCACTGAATCTCTTTTGTCAGATGAGTACAGAATGATGAACAAGTATTTCCACCTCATCTTTACTGGAGAGATTAAAGCTCAGTTTGGAGGGGATTAACAGGAGAGGTGGGGGATAAAATCTAAACTGTGTTCCTCATCCTTCTGGACCAGGCAAAGATCCTGTGTAAATTTTAAGTCCATCTCGGAATTGTGATTGTCATTCAGATTTTAGTTTTTCTTCACTATCACAGTAATCAATGGGTGGAACTGCAGATAGCAACTTCACTATCCAGTCAAAATAAATACAATCTGAAATTTAAATCCTGAACTTTTAATTTAAAACTGTGACAATTAAGAATGAGTGATTCTGCCTCCTTTATAATTACATGCTTCACCAACTGTAGCAGAAATACTATGAAAACACACTGAGAAAAAAAGTGTATCATAAGAAAGATTTTATATATTGTTTAACAAAATGAAAAAATATCCCCTGCATCCCTTCTAGATTAGTAGGAGTTAGTAGGAATATATCTTCAGATTGAGTGAAAAACTTCCGCTGATTCCACCAATCAGAGACGAAATGGGAGGGGCATATTCAACCGACCAATCAGCGTTTGTCTCCCGAAACGTGTGTCTCGTGTGGGTGCGTCTGACGTCATTGGCCTTGACGAAGGGAAGAGAACGGCAGGCAGACAATGTCGGAAAAACGAGTGAAAACAGGGAGTAAAACCATCGTTTGAGTCGTCAATTCGGCGCTTTGGGTTGTTAGCAGTGAGAGAACGAAATACCTGAAGAAGTCTGGATGCTAAAACAAGCTTTGGAGCTGTTGTCGAAGACAACTGAGTCTGGCCGTTTAGCACACCTGCGGCGAAGGTAAGATAACGAGCTACTTGATTAGCAGCGACCGTTAGCGTTAGCATTAGCCTTCTCTCTTAATGCAAGAGTGTGTTTGTGTTTCTGTGACTAAAACAGCTGTTTCTCAACTAAACTCTGACATGAGATGTGGCCTCTAACATGGACGGATGATTACAAGATGATTTTCTGCCTTGTGTATCTTTGCGGTGACTCTTGTAATCTTTTCGTGTGGCAGTTTGTGTCTTCCTGGTTGTTTTGCATCAGTTGTTTATCGCTTTATGGTAGTTATCGTGTGTGTTTGTGGCCGTTTCTTGTTCCATTGTGGCAGGTCAACATCTTGTTGTGATCGTTATGTTCCTCTGTGTGGTCATTTTGCATCGATTTTTCTCGTCTCTTTGTGGCAGTATGTCAGGTTTGTGGTTGTTTTGTGTCAAATTTGCATCATTTTGCTTCGCTCCCTAGTTGCTTTACACCTGTTTATGATGAGCTTTTTGTCTCTTCATGGTCATTTTTGTTGAGTCTTTGCAGTCTTGTGCCCGTTCCTGGTCATTTTGTGTGAGTGAAGATTTAGCAGTAATCTGGCTGTTGATCCCTTGTTGTGGATATTAGTGATCAGTCATTTATTTGAAATGAATTGCTACTTGACTGAGCTCAGTTTTGTGTTAAGTACATGTTTGAAAATTAGATTTCGACTGTGTCCCTCTTCATTGTATGAGCTGAGATTTCTGTAAGAATTGTTTACATTAGGATTAAAATTTTGAAAGGTTTAATTTTAGGTTTGAAAGTAAAAAAAATAGCCCTTTAAAATGTTTGTTTTAATTGCTATTCTCTCTCAGCTTAATTAAGTCTTAATGCGATAGATAATTGATTTATGCACCTTGAAACTCATTATATGATCATAATGGTGAAGTCCTAATTTCATATTAATGTAAAGACAGAAAACTTTTAAACTGTGGAGAGATATTGACCTGCAGACTTGTTTACTTCACTGACCTCTTATATAAAGACAACAGGTGTTTTTTTGCTGACATGTTTCACCTGCTGAGCCTCAGTCTTCAGCAGAAATGTAGCTGAAGTTTCTGTTTCAGCTGATTTCTGTGGGAACAGGTAGAACAACCATGTCCACATAAATCAGCTGACAGGAAGATTCAGCTACACCTCTGACATGTCAGGTAAAAAACACCTGTTGTTTTATAAGAACAGTGATTTAAATCTAATGATCCTCTTCAGTCTGTTGTTTACACGTTGTTATTTACATGTTGTTTGTTCTCTGAATTTTAGTTCCACCCTGTAAAGACAGACGAGGTTAATCTGAGCCTGAGAGCTGGAGACACCTGACAGGAGCCATGTTTACTCCTACTTCACCTCCAGGTACAGCTGAGTGTTTCTGAACTGTAACGAGATGTTTGTTATGTGATGATGTGAAGAGAAACTTCCAGAAGTGTTGGACAGGAAGTTGAAAGGAGACGAGCTGACCTCAGCTCATAGATTGAGTTTATTCTGTAAATGAAAAACACGACAAACATGAATGAATCAGCTGTTTATTGATTAGATAAAATAAATTAACAAAGGTTTCAGTGTTTTATTTACAAGAACTGAAGCAGTCAACAACTGGAAACTGGATCTTCCTGTGTTTGACTAAATCAGCTGTGCCTCATCCAACATATAAGCTGTTTTTTTTACTGATAATTTGGGGATTATTTCCACACAGGAGACTTTGCAGCAGCTTTGATTGAATTTAGACCTAAAAACACAATGTGTTGAGAGTCCTGTTCAGGATTCGTGACACAACTATGGATTTAATCTCCATTTGCCACATTATTCAAGTCAAGTTAATAAAACATCTCAAATACCTCCAGTAAAAATTAGGGATGCATCGACATCCACATCCACATTTTTTCAATCCAATTACAAGTACTTACATTTGAGTACTTGCTGATACCGAGTACCAATATGAGTACAGTACTGCCTGTATGCCATTACACTTCATACATTTACTTGAAAACGTGTTTTATTTTCATCAGATATTGTTTCATTCTCTGGCTGTAAGAAATTGCTGTGACTGATCCTCACCCTCTTTGAACTTGGCGTTGTGTCGTTTTTTTAGATGTTTTATCAGATTGCTTGTGTTGAAAGTACTCGCTTTCATCCCTCCTCTTGAGAACTTTGCAGAGCATAATTTGCAGTCTGTTTTACTTTTGTCGCCATCATCCACTTTGAAAGACCTCCACACATACAAGCACAGGAACAGGGTATCGGACAGATACTCGATGCTGGTATCGGTGCATCCCTAGTAAAAATCATGTAATAAATTTTCTCAATGATGCAGTTATTGTGAAAATACAGGAATTGAATTATTCATTATGTAAAAGTCAAGTATGTTTAAAAGAAAGATTAAACATGTAACTCAAAACTTTAATGATTTTGTTTCAAAGACAGTGACAGATGTTTGACCTTTAGGGGGCATTATTCACTGTGAACTCAGTTTGAACTTTGTTACCCAGAATCCCTCTGTGCTTTTATTGTGAAGGTGTAAAAGTGTGTGATGTTTGCTGTGGTTTTTCTCCACAGGACTCAGAGTTGAAGCAGGAAACAGTTGGAGTGACAGAGAGAAGAGACAGACATGAAGATTTCCACAAGGTCAGTGTATGTATGTTATTCTAAAAAAATTAAGAGGGAAAATAATTAATGTTTACCACTGCAAAAAGTGGTGTGCTAAAAATTATCAATGAATGCACTGAAAAAATATCACAAATGCATGAGTAAGCATAAAAAGCTATCACTGCTTGCTGCTGTAAAAAGTAAGGTAAATGTGTGAGTGTAAAAAGTTATCGTTATAAAGTACTAGTCAAAGGTTCGGACACACCTTCTCATTCAATAGTTTCTCTTTGTAGATTAATATTGAAGACTTCAAAACTATGAAGGAACACATGAAATTATGTAGAAAACAAAAAAATCTGTTTTATATTTTAGATTCTTCAAAAAAGCCACCTTATATTATGAAAACAAAAAATGAATATCGTAAAAAGTACACAAGAGTTTTGTGTAGAATTTATGACACAGTTACAGATTTAATCTACATTTGGTTTATTGTTAAATATTATTTAATGTAAAATCTCAAAATGCTTCCAGTTACAGGTTTGTTGGTAAATAGCTTCAAGTTGAGAACACTGACAGTTTGAACTTCAATACCCAGAATCCCTCTGTGCTTTTATTGTGAAGGTGTAAAAGTGTGTAATGTTTGCATGGTTTTTCTGCACAGGACTCAGAGTTGAAGCAGGAAACAGTTGGAGTGACAGAGAGAAGAGACAGACATGAAGATTTCCACAAGGTCAGTGTATGTGTATGTATGTTATTCTAAAAAAAATTAAGAGGGAAAATAATTAATGTTTACCACTGCAAAAAGTGGTGTGCTAGTCAAAAGTTCAGACACACCTTCGCATTCAATAGTTTCTCTTTGTAGATTAATATTGAAGACTTCAAAACTATGAAGGAACACATATGGAATTATGTAGTAAACAAAAAAACAAAAAAAAAACAAAATCTGTTTTATATTTTAGATTCTTCAAAGTAGCCATCTTATGTTTTGAAAACTGTGAGTGATTGTAAAAAAATATAATTAATGAATATTGCTGTAAAAAGTACACAAGAGTTTTGTGTAGAATTTATGACACAGTTACAGATTTAATCTACATTTGGTTTATTGTTAAATATTATTTAATGTAAAATCTCAAAATGCTTCCAGTTACAGGTTTGTTGGTAAATAGCTTCAAGTTGAGAACACTGACAGTTTGAACTTCAATACCCAGAATCCCTCTGTGCTTTTATTGTGAAGGTGTAAAAGTGTGTAATGTTTGCATGGTTTTTCTCCACAGGACTCAGAATTGAAGCAGGAAACAGTTGGAGTGACAGAGAGAAGAGACAGACATGAAGATTTCCACAAGGTCAGTGTATGTGTATGTATGTTATGCTAAAAAAAAATTAAGAGGGAAAATAATTAATGTTTACCACTGCAAAAAGTGGTGTGCTAGTGTAAATCACTGTAAAAAAAAACTGTCAAGACATTTTGAACGTCAGTACCCAGAAACCCTGTGTGCTAATATTGTGAAGGCTTCAAAGGGTCTGATGTTTTTTAAAAATTATCAATGAATGCACTGAAAAAATATCACAAATGCATGAGTAAGCATAAAAAGCTATCACTGCTTGCTGCTGTAAAAAGTAAGGTAAATGTGTGAGTGTAAAAAGTTATCGTTATAAAGTACTAGTCAAAGGTTCGGACACACCTTCTCATTCAATAGTTTCTCTTTGTAGATTAATATTGAAGACTTCAAAACTATGAAGGAACACATGAAATTATGTAGAAAACAAAAAAATCTGTTTTATATTTTAGATTCTTCAAAAAAGCCACCTTATATTATGAAAACAAAAAATGAATATCGTAAAAAGTACACAAGAGTTTTGTGTAGAATTTATGACACAGTTACAGATTTAATCTACATTTGGTTTATTGTTAAATATTATTTAATGTAAAATCTCAAAATGCTTCCAGTTACAGGTTTGTTGGTAAATTTAATAGCTTCAAGTTGAGAACACTGACAGTTTGAACTTCAACACCCAGAATCCCTCTGTGCTTTTATTGTGAAGGTGTAAAAGTGTGTAATGTTTGCTGTGGTTTTTCTCCACAGGACTCAGAGTTGAAGCAGGAAACAGTTGGAGTGACAGAGAGAAGAGACAGACATGAAGATTTCCACAAGGTCAGTGTATGTGTATGTATGTTATTCTAAAAAAAAATTAAGAGGGAAAATAATTAATGTTTACCACTGCAAAAAGTGGTGTGCTAGTCAAAAGTTCAGACACACCTTCTCATTCAATAGTTTCTCTTTGTAGATTAATATTGAAGACTTCAAAACTATGAAGGAACACATATGGAATTATGTAGTAAACAAAAAAAAGCAAAAAAACAAAATCTGTTTTATATTTTAGATTCTTCAAAGTAGCCATCTTATGTTTTGAAAACTGTGAGTGATTGTAAAAAAATATAATTAATGAATATTGCTGTAAAAAGTACACAAGAGTTTTGTGTAGAATTTATGACACAGTTACAGATTTAATCTACATTTGGTTTATTGTTAAATAGCTTCAAGTTGAGAACACTGACAGTTTGAACTTCAATACCCAGAATCCCTCTGTGCTTTTATTGTGAAGGTGTAAAAGTGTGTGATGTTTGCTGTGGTTTTTCTCCACAGGACTCAGAGTTGAAGCAGGAAACAGTTGGAGTGACAGAGAGAAGAGACAGACATGAAGATTTCCACAAGGTCAGTGTTAGTTTCTTCTTTTCAGTCTGACTCTGTCGTTATCTCAGCTGCACTTTGACTCTTTAAACCTCTGGTCTGCAACAAACAACTACTATTGAAAACATCACAAATTTAAACAGTGAACCTACAAATCTTAATAATTAATAGTTTATCTTGTGTAGAATTTAATCTGATTTTTGTAAATTCTCTCCAGTAACAATGATGTAATTTAGATAAACAATTGGTAAAAGTTTCTCAACCATGTTTATTAATTTCAATTAATTACTAGAGATATTTAGTATTGTTAGATAATATAATTAGTGACTAAATATAGCATATAATTGGTGAGTAAAAACAGTAATTAGTAAAGTAATGTATTAATAGGACAGAATAAATAGAACTAGTGATACTAGATAATGTTGCTATAAATTTATTTTATTCCAGACAAAATTATTAAACAAAGTGCAGCAGAGATAATGACAGAGGTTTGACCACTAGGAGGCGCTGTGTTTTATTCTCTGGTTGTTGTTGTTCACACCTGAGGACGTTTCCAAACACCAACATGTTTCTAATTAACTGTTTATGATACAACTGTTTTATTAGCTGTATCATAAACAGTTAATTAGAAACATGTTGGTGTTTGGAAACATCCTCAGGTGTGAACAACAACAACCAGAGAATAAAACACAGCGCCTCCTAGTGGTCAAACATGTAGCAGGGGGAGGCTGAAACGTGAGTGTCGACGAAAAGTGTCTCCAGTTGAACAAAGTGTTTGTTGTGTTTCCATCAACAGGCTGGAGGTTTTTCTGTCAGTGTCTTTAATCAACAGCTTCATCACTCTGTTGTTTTCTTTCATCAGCTCCACCTCTTCACGCCTGATGACATCATCTTCATCTTCATCTCCTCCTCCTCCTCCTGCAGAGACAACAACATGTTTATTAGTACTACTGCTACAATTAATTAGTACTGTCACCACTATTAATTACTATATTAAGCACCATTAGTAACTACAATTAGTTGTAATTAAGTACTATTTATACTTTTAGGGTGGTACCATTAAATACTATTACTACTTAAATACTAATTACTTGCTACTATTAGTAACTACTTTTAATTAAGTACTATTTATACTTTTAGGATGGTACCATTAAATACTATTACTACTTAAATACTAATTACTTGCTACTATTAGTAACTACTTTTAATTAAGTACTATTTATACTTTTAGTTTGGTACCATTAAATACTAATTACTTGCTACTATTAGTAACTACTTTTAACTACTATTATTAGTAATTAAGTACTATTTATACTTTTAGGTGATACCTTTTAATACTATTACTACTTTTAATTACTATTATTAGTAATTAAGTACTATTTTATACTTTTAGGTGATACCTTTTAATACTATTACTACTTAAATACTAACTACTTTTAATTACTATTATTAGTAATTAAGTACTATTTATACTTTTAGGTGGTACCATTAAATACTATTACTACTTAAATACTAATTACCTTGCTACTATTAGTAACTACTTTTAATTACTATTATTAGTAATTAAGTACTATTTATACTATTTACTACTTAAATACTAATTACTTGCTACTATTAGTAACTACTTTTAATTAAGTACTATTTATACTTTTAGATGGTACCATTAAATACTATTACTACTTAAATACTAATTACTTGCTACTATTAGTAACTACTTTTAATTAAGTACTATTTATACTTTTAGTTGGTACCATTAAATACTAATTACTTGCTACTGTTAGTAACTACTTTTAATTACTATTTATACTTTTAGGTGATACCTTTTAATACTATTACTACTTAAATACTAACTACTTTTAACTACTATTATTAGTAATTAAGTACTATTTATACTTTTAGGTGATACCTTTTAATACTATTACTACTTAAATACTAACTACTTTTAATTACTATTATTAGTAATTAAGTACTATTTATACTTTTAGTTGGTACCATTAAATACTATTACTACTTAAATACTAATTACTTGCTACTATTAGTAACTACTTTTAATTACTATTATTAGTAATTAAGTACTATTTATACTTTTAGATGGTACCATTAAATACTATTACTCCTTAAATACTATTACTTGCTACTGTTAGTAACTACTTTTAATTACTATTTATACTTTTAGGTGATACCTTTTAATACTATTACTACTTAAATACTAACTACTTTTAATTACTATTATTAGTAATTAAGTACTATTTATACTTCTTAGTTGGTACCCAATTAAATACTATTACTGACTTAAATATTTACTAATTACTTGTACTATACTCTATATAAACTACTTTTAACTACTATTATTAGTAATTAAGTACTATTTATACTTT
>NW_026118061.1:0-28645 GCF_001640805.2 Lates calcarifer
TTAATTTGTAATTTGGCCATTTGCTGCACAGATTAAGCAGCATTTAGGAGACAAAGAGTTGTTACCTCCAGTCATGTAGAATAACAATAAAATGTGTCCAAGTTGAGTTGCAGTTTATGTTTATTATAGTTGACCATTAGACTTTATACTGTATGTGAGGTTAATAGTTTTTTTTTTAACAGCGTATTCATCCTAGAAATGTAATTACAGTCATTCTCACAATTAGAAACAGATAATTTAATATTATCAGAAATACAACAGTTAAAACATGCCTCTAAATCTTAACTATAGAGAAACTGGAGTGGGGCTGTCCTCAGATTTCTTTTTCTATACAAACTGAAGAAGGTATAACTTTTCAGTTCAAGAAAAAACTTTCATCCCTGAGACCATAGATGAGAGGACTCAGGCATCTTGGAGCAAGACCAAAGATTATGTGGTTAAAGTATCTGACTTGAATAAACAATATTAAATCAATCTGAAGTATTGCACTTTCTATTAACGGGCACCATAGCTGAATGAGACAAAGCACCAACTGAAAACCATGAAGGAGCACTGTTCTGAGCCCTTTACTTGTTGACTTTTTATTCTCTCCTGATGCAACTTTGGCCACTTTCATTATTTTAACATAGCAGAAAACAATTGTGATGATCATGATCAAGAAGTAAAACTGATTTATAGCTGACATAAGATGATCCTGCCATTTGTGAACTAAGAACATCTCCATAGAGCATAATATGAATTGTGAGTAGAAGCTAAGGGAGACTGATGCAAATAAAGTGGAGAGAATAACAATGCAGGGCACAGAGCTGAGGCCATGAATGATGAGGATGCAATGGAAAGTGTTACGTGTGGAGCACAGCTCTCCATGGCGCAGGGGCATACAAATGGCCACATAGCGCTCCAGGGTCATTGCTGTCAGAGTAACTGAGGTGACTTTATAGAATATATATAGCATGAAACAGATAACGATGCACAGCCCAACTTGCATTGTGAAACCAAAATAGTTCATGATGAGCAGAAAATCAGTCAGTAATAATATCATGCTGTCAGACAGTAATGTAAGAGCAAATAAGATGTAACGTGTTGTTGTATAGAAACACTCCTTTTTAAAAAAGGTCATGATGAGCAATGAGTTAATGCAAAGAAAAATCATCACCAGGACCTGCACAATAATGACCCGGTCGTTGATTTGTCGCAAAGACTCACCACCAACAGTGAACTGTTGTCTGCCATATATCTTCTCAGCAAACACAAGTGTCATTCTGTAATACACCTGTCAATAGAAAATTAGATTTTGTTACAAAATGATAAAAGTTAAGTCCAGCGTTGAGCTTCTCTGAAGTGATAAGATGCTGGTTTAAATACAGCTGTTCATCTCTCTCTCTCTGTGTTGTCTCAGAGACTAATGTCTTCTGCTGAGCCTGCATGCAGCCTTCTGAGATAGAGCTGTGCATGATCATTTTAAAGGGTAGAATATCTGAAAATATCAACAACACTGTCGTCATCCATCACTCACTGCTTGCTGCCCTCATTGGCTCATCTGTTGTTCATGGTGCAGAGACTGTGAAGTGACCTCAAGGAGTCATAGTAACAGGGAGAGTTTTTACCAAAGGCCCAGTGTTATATTGTTTTAAACGTCTCAGTGCTTGTCTCAGTAAAATGGTTGAAAGTGAATGTAGCACAAAATTCTTAACAGAGATTTTCTGTGGACCCTGCCATTGGCATGTAATGGTTGGAAAAGCCCAAACTGGAATTAAAGCTGCAAGCAGTGTTGAATGGGCCCCTCACACCCCCACGCCCGTCGGGGCACTGGCTGTCATGGGGTCATTGCAGGTCATACTACACGGGTTCTGCAATTGCATTACCACTGGACGCAGAACGAATGAGTGAAAAATCACTTATTGTGTCCATCAATTGTGTATTTGTATCATGCACAAAGGCAGCCATCTGCGCAGATAGACCCTAACAGGGGTTTAAGTCTCTGTCCTTTTGCCCTTAGACTTGACAAGTACCCTCTTGGCTGGTTTTAAGTGTAGTAAGAATCTCTGACCTAATGTGAAATGCACCTTTGTCAAGCTGCTGGGTGGAGTACACTGATTTTTAGCACGTCATTTCTTGTTGCCAGTAGGTGGTGCCATGACTATGGATGAATATTGGTATGTGTTCAGGCTAAGATTATTATCAAATGTGTGACGTTTGTTTGGACAATTTATGTGAGTTACAACAACTTCCTGTTGAATGGTGAAGCATCGAAATTCACCACGCTGCCACGGCACAGGCTTTCGATGACGAATCACAATCTTCACAATAAAGCGTTATCATGTTCTCAATGCCTGTCTGACCACATTTGAGGTGGATGTGATCAGTCCACTAGGAAAGCATATCAGTATGTCATTTCCCCTTTCCACTAGGTGGCGGCAATGACTTACTATGACTGAAAACTGGCATGTAGATGTGTTCAGGACATGACACTCATCAAAACGTGAAGTGTGGGGCAGACTGGACAGTGTATTTGCTATTTACAACAACTTTCCATTGAATGGCAAATAACCGAAACTCACCATGCCACCATGGAAATGCAGTTTGACTAAAGATCACAATGTTTACAATAATGCATCAATAAGTTCTTAAGGCTTTCCTGATCACATGTGAAGTAGATCTTGTAAACCACTGCAGGAGGGGTAAATCAAAAATAAAAACATGTAATTTCCTGTTGCCATATGACCGAATGTTGGCATATAGATGTCAAATGTGTGTCGTTTGGAGCAGGTCAAACAATGCATGTTTGAGTTACATCAACTTCCTGGTTAATGGCGAAGAATCTAAATTTGCTGTGCTGTCAGGCCAATGCTATTTGATAAAAACTCACCATTTTCACGAGGAAGCATCATCAAGGTGTTAAGCCTTTTCTGTCTGAATTTGACATGGGTTGGTTCAACCTGCTAGTAGTACTTTAAAGTGTAAAGCATGACAATTCCTGTTGCCAGTATTTGGTGCTATCACTATACCTGAATACTGGGATGTAGATGTGTTAAGTCAGAAACTCTTATCATACATGAGAAATCTGAGGTGGATTGAACAAAGTATATGTAAGCTACAACAATTTTCCCATTGAAATTTTGTAGGGAGTGCTATGGAGTGATGTTGCAACATCCATATGTCAGACCCATGTGCATGTGTTTGGGCTGGATTATTATCAAACGTGACGTTTGGACCAGATTGGACAATGTAAATCTGAGTTACAACAATTTCCTCTATATCATGGCAAAACATTAAAATTCGTCATGCCACCATGTACACGCCGTTCAGCGAAAAGTCACAGTTTTCGCAATACCGTATCTTCAAGTTCTTAAGGCTTTTCAGACCAAATTTGAGCTTGACCTGGTCAACCCACTAGGAGGAGTACATCAAAGTATAAAACATGACATTTCCTGTTGCCAGTAGGTGGAGTTATGACTATGCCTGAAAATTGGCATGTAGATGTGTTCAGACTGGGACCCTGATCATACATGTAAAGTTTGGGGCAGACTGCACAATGTACCTGTGAGTTAGAGCAACTTCCTGTTACAAATGGCTGCCAAATTTCGTCCACCTAGAAAAAATGGACAAATGGCAAAGGGTTTTTGAAATTTCCAGGGTGCTTTAGAGCCATTTTGAATCGCCCATGCACAAGGCCAATGACATAATCAAGTTTTCACCAGGTCTTCACCAGGTCTGATGCGTGTGCAAAGTTTCATGATTTTTTAGGCATGTTTAGGCCCTCAAAATACAATTATACTTAATGGAGAATAACAATAAACATGGGAGATCCAATAGGGCCTTTGCACCCTTCGGCACTCAAGCCCTAATTAATAACATTGATAATGGCATCTACAGTATGTAATGCAGCATTTATTATTGTTAATAGTAAAACCTGTGATTTTCTGACTATGATAAATGACAATGGATGGATAAATAGGCAACATGAGGCTGTTTAATTTCAATTGGTGAGAGACATGATTGAAATGAAGAACAGACCAAACATGATTATTACAAAGTTTATAGTCATTTGAACTTTTTTGTACATGTTTAGGAAACCTTTGGAACTGTAGAGAGGACTCAAAAAGCAAGCTGTAACTTTGATTGTATACGCTACAAGAACAAATATGAAGAATTGGATTTTACTGTTAGAGCAGCTCTCATTGTAACACATGCCTGACATTATTTTGTAATTTGGTTATTTGCTGCACAGATTTGCAGCATTTAGGGAGCAAAGAGTTGTTACATCCAGTCATGTAGAATAGTCAAAAGCAACAATTAAAAGTGTTGAGATTAAACTGGAGTTTGAGTTTATTATAGTTTACCATTAAACTTTGTATTGTATGTGAGGTTAATAGTTTTTTTTTAACAGCGTATTCATCCTAGAAATGTAATTACAGTCATGCTCACAATCAGAAACAGAAACATAATATTATCAGAAAATCAAGAGTTAAAACATGCCCCTAAATCTTAACTATAGAGAAACTGGAGTGGGGCTGTCCTCAGAAACTTTTTTTGTACAAACTGAAGAAGGTATAACTTTTCAGTTCAAGAAAAAACTTTTCATCCCTGAGACCATAGATGAGAGGACTCAGGCATCTTGGAGCAAGACCAAATATTACATAGTTAAAGTATTTGACTTGAATAAACAATATTAAATCAATCTGAAGTATTGCACTTTCTACTGAAGGGCACCATAGCTGAATGAGACAAAGCACCAACTGAAAACCATGAAGAATCACTGTTCTGAGCCCTTTACTTGTTGACTTTTTATTCTCTCCTGATGCAACTTTGGCCACTTTCATTATTTTAACATAGCAGAAAACAATTGTGATGATCATGATCAAGAAGTAAAACTGATTTATAGCTGACATAAGATGATCCTGCCATTTGTGAACTAAGAACATCTCCATAGAGCATAATATGAATTGTGAGTAGAAGCTAAGGGAGACTGATGCAAATAAAGTGGAGAGAATAACAATGCAGGGCACAGAGCTGAGGCCATGAATGATGAGGATGCAATGGAAAGTGTTACGTGTGGAGCACAGCTCTCCGTGGCGCAGGGGCATACAAATGGCCACATAGCGCTCCAGGGTCATTGCTGTCAGAGTAACTGAGGTGACTGTATAGAATATATATAGCATGAAACAGATAACGATGCACAGCCCAACTTGCATTGTGAAGCCAAAATAGGTCATGATGAGCAGAATATCAGTCCAGTAATAATATCATGCTGTCAGACAGTAATGTAAGAGCAAATAAGATGTAACGTGTAGTTGTATAGAAACACTCCTTTTTAAAAAAGGTCATGATGAGCAATGAGTTAATGCAAAGAAAAATCATCACCAGGACCTGCACAATAATGACCCGGTCGTTGATTTGTCGCAAAGACTCACCACCAACCAGTGAACTGTTGTCTGCCATATATCTTCTCAGCAAACACAAGTGTCATTCTGTAATACACCTGTCAATAGAAAATTAGATTTTTGTTACAAAATGATAAAAGTTAAGTCCAGTGTTGAGCTTCTCTGAAGTGATAAGATGCTGGTTTAAATACAGCTGTTCATCTCTCTCTCTCTGTGTTGTCTCAGAGACTAATGTCTTCTGCTGAGCTGCATGCAGCCTTCTGAGATAGAGCTGTGCATGATCATTTTAAAGGGTAGAATATCTGAAAATATCAACAACACTGTCGTCATCATCACTCACTGCTCGCTGCCCTCATTGGCTCATCTGTTGTTCATGGTGCAGAGACTGTGAAGTGACCTCAAGGAGTCATAGTAACAGGGAGAGTTTTTACCAAAGGCCCAGTGTTGTATTGTTTTAAACGTCTCAGTGCTTGTCTCAGTAAAATGGTTGAAAGTGAATGTAGCACAAAATTCTTAACAGAGATTTCCTGTGGACCCTGCCATTGGCATGTAATGGTTGGAAAAGCCCAACTGGAATTAAAACTGCAAGTGTTGTATTGTCTTATTGTAAATGTACAAAGTATACTGCTTCTTTAAGATGTTCTATTGCAGAAACAATTCGATGAATATTAATTTCTGATTACATCAGTGTCACATTAATTTTTAAGTAATTCAGAAAAAAAACACATTCAGTACATTTGCTCTTCATAGCATTAGAGCTGCTCAGTTTTCTCATTCTTGTGTCTTGATAGTTTATAGTTTTTAGTTTAAACTACTGCAAACAACAGGTGTAAATATTAATAATATTAAATGATATTGGAATCATGGAAACAAGATTTAGCAAAAATCAAAATAAAATCTGTTTACCTTATTTTCCAAAATTTCTGCTGACTGGGTGACGTGGGCAAGATGTGCATACAGGAATGTTCTTCTGAGAATTAGTAAAAATGCTTTAATTAATTGTGACTGTGTATTGTCAAAGTGGAGAGGTTTTCTACATTTGTTTTTCTCAATGCACTGCAAGTTGTAGTGACTGTGGACTAGTATATGGCTAAATAGCAGAATGTTCTGGACTGGCCAACTCTGCCACTGGACTTCAGTTCAACTGACTATGTACTTCACCCATAAATGACCAGATTGAAGACAAAATGCACTGGAACAAGCACAAAGTTAAGATAGCTGCAGTACAGGCCTAGCAGAACATTAGGGAAGATCACAAGAGTCTGCTAATATTTGTGGGTCGATGACTTAATATCGTCATATACTGTAACAAATCTGTAATCAAAGATTTGTCAAATCCATTTTGGGCCTGACAATGGCTAACAATTGCCATAATTCTCATATGGTTTATCTTGTGTGGAGGTGAAAACCCTTAAACCTAAAACTTGGCACTTAATATTTAATTTAATGACATACCCAACATCAGTGTTGTCTATGGCAGATATTCAGCTGTATTACATACATACAGTTTACATAATCAGAACAGGTGGAGTGTGGCATATTGTGTATACAATGTAACTTGGGGTACCAAGTGTCAATTTTTATGCCTCAGACTCGCTACAGTCATTTTCATGCCTTGCAATCTGAATGTAGAAAAGCACCTTCATTTTAATGTCATAATGTTGCTTGAGAAAATGTCGAAAGTGCTTTCTTTGGTATTATCTAACATGTGTTCTTCACTTCTGTCTGTGCTTGTTCTGTTCATGTTTAAGATATTCTTGGCAACAGCCTCAGGACATTTGATTGTGCTGTCTTATAGACACATTTCATGGCAAGAAGGTGATTGACTGCAACTCAAATGAGTTTGCACTTGTTTCTTTCCACAGACATGCAGAAAAGGTGGATTGGTGACTGTGTGTGCTCCTACAACATTACCAGATTCAAGATGGACTGTTAAAAAAGATGATCGAAAACAATGCAGCAGAGATTTTGCCTTTCATGTTCAATTATTTATTCACATTATTCTTCCTTGTCTGAAAGCACCTCAGCAGGTATATACTAGCTCAACTATATTTTTCTCATCAACAAAATTATGTATTGCATAATGGGAATCATAGTCATGTGCACACTATTTTTTGTTCCTCATTTAGAAAAATTCACACAGAATTCAGACACTCAAGTAAAATAGCAAGTCCTCCAACCTAAATGACGGTATGGGTCGTTTGTTCCTTCCCCCTAATACAACCAATAGGCGCATCTCCTGAAATAGCGCCCCGTTGCTGTGGCAGTTGTACCTGACCTTTGTTGTCATAGTTACAATAATAAGCACGCAATTAAGGTTGTGGAATGGCCACGGTTTCAGACAGGGCTCAAACAGCAGTCTCCCTTGTCAAAGCACTGTGTTTTGTTGAGCTATCCATCCACCCCAACGTCCTCCTGATGCAGACTTTGTTGCTACTTATAATACATGACTTGACTTTTCCCTTTGCTTCTGTCATCATTACTATGATCACTGGAGGTCATCTAACAATGAAACATAATCACTATATATGATAAACTGCTTGTGACCTATCAGCTTGTCTTGGTAAAATGGTTGAAAGTGAATGTAGTGCACAAAATAGTTAATAGAGATCTACCGTGGACCCAGGCATTGGCATGTCATGGTTGGAAAAGCATAAGTGGAATTAATAACGTTAATAATATACAGTATGTAATGCAGCATTTATTATTGTTAATAGTAAAACCTGTGATTTTCTGACTATGATAAATGACAATGGATGGATAAATAGGCAACATGAGGCTGTTTAATTTCACTTGGTGAGAGACATATCTGAAAATATCATCAAATGACTACACTATTGTCATCATCACTCACTGCTCGCTGCCCTCATTGGCTCATCTGTTGTTCATGGTGCAGAGACTGTGAAGTGACCTCAAGGAGTCATAGTAACAGGGAGAGTTTTTACCAAAGGCCAAAATGCATAAGTGCCGTATTGTCTTATTGTAAATGTAGGAAGTGTACTGCTTCTTTAAGATGTTCTAATGCAGAAACAATTAGATTAATATTCATTACTGATTACACTGGTGCCACTTATTAATTAATTCAGAAAAAAACACAAATTTTCTATTTACAGCATTACAGTTACTCAGTTTCTAATCCAAAATATGCAAAAATATTGGAATCATGGTAATTAGAATGAACTAAAACCTGAATAACATTTCTTCGTTATTTTCCAAAATCTGCCGTTAGTGGTTGACTTCATGTGTACAAGCATGTTTCTCAGAGAAATCCTTTTTTATTTATTTATTGTGAAATTGTGACTGTTTTATTTATTTGAAAGAAATATTCAAATGTATTGTCAATACATGTTCAGTATAATTGGTTCAACAAAGTTTTCATTATTTGTGTTTCCTTATTTGCTTCAATTTACTGCAAGTTGCAGTGCATTTAACTTTGTCAGCCACCAAAATTAAGCAACCAGTGACTCCTTTGTGACGTAACAAGCAACAGGGCTTGTTAGAATCAGTGAGCTGGTCCACCACCAAGATGAACCCCACTGATTTTGATAATCCTCTGCTCTGTTCTTTTAGTGCCACTTTGATGTATGATTGTAGACTTAAGGTCTAGTTTTTGGCTAAATAACAGAATCGGTTTGATGACGATGTTCGAGGTAAACACCCTCAAACCTAAGATTTGGCATTTTATATTTAATGTAATAAAAGTACTCAACATCACTTTTGTCTATGGCAGATCTTCAGCTGTATTATATGTAGTTGAATCATCAGTATAAGTAGAGGGTAGCATGTTGCACAATATGCCACTGTTTATGCCACAAAACGGCTACAGCTATTTTCATGCTATGCACTGAAGACAGTACATTAGTACTACATTAGTAGGTCATCATTATTATACCATTATCATTTTGGATTGTAATTTTATTTTCATACTGAAGTTGTATTACTTTTTTAAAATACAAAGAAAAAAAAACAGAAAAAAAAAATTGTCTTAATTAATCTTTTTTCAGTCGTCTCTCGCACACACACACACTCACATGCTCACTCACACACACACACACACACACACACACACACACACACACACAGACAGAGACAGACAGAGAGAGAGAGAGGAGAGAGAGGAGGGAGTTGGTCAAACAGTCAACACATCAGTTTCTGCAACCTGTGCACACAATTTCTGTCTCTGTGAGCTTTTGTAGATAATGCAAATACGCACATTTGCAGGCAGAGTCAACAGATCAATGCCTTTTACGCAATGAAATGGTGCTCGGGCCTTACAAATACCCACTGGACATGACAGTTAGTAGTCATCGAGCAGACTGAAAGATTTCTTGCAGAAGAGGAACAAAATAATTTGATAAAGAGGCAGGTAGGCAGCATCTAATTTTGCATAGATCACTTCAAATACGTTCTTCAAGTGAAGCAGATCTAATTAATCAGCAAAATGCAAGCTGTTGGTCAGTGTTCAGTGTGTGCCAGCCGTGTTGCTGGAGGATTTCTGCGAAATCAGACAGACATTTCACTGCTGTGGACCAGCAAGAGTGTTCTCAGGAGAGGAGCAGCCTGCATCCGTGTCCTAAGGTTGGTTATGAATAATAGGCAATGTAATAATAATAACACTACTACTACTGACTTCAGGTTTAACTTCACCTAAAGATTTGGTTGGAAAATTCAAACCTTACAATTATAACTGTGAGTTATATAAACTCACTGCACTTTGAGCTGAAATACCATTGGTTACAACTGTAATAACCTGCTTATATCTTTTCTTAATTTCTTAACACAGCAGTTCTGAGAGTGTCCTATTCAACGACAGGAAGCCGATAGTCCAGAAGTCAGGAGAATGGACAAACACTGCACACATGAGCACAGCATCTTTAAGTGCCGCCCGTGGGCTTTGTGCTGTCCCTTTAACGCAGGTGAGTGAGTGTCCTATCGGAGATAATATAACGTACTATGTGCACCAGCCAATGAACTGCAACTGTTCAAAACTTGTGTCCCTTTGAAAAATGTTTTCTCTTGTTCTTTGTATTTTGTATATGAAAAAAGGAGTTAAAATCCTGAATTTACACCATGTTTTACCCCCTGTTTGCAGCAAGTGGAAAACCTCTCTTATGACTCCCTGATAAGAAGAGCAGCCTCACTGGTTACTGACAGTTCAAGCACTTTCCTCTCCCAGACCACCTTGGCTCTCATAGATGCCCTTACGGATTATTCAAAGGTAGGTTTTTATCTTATGTGATTTTATCCATATCATTTTATCCATATGTTATGATTGCCAACCTCAATCTGAGAGTTTAAAAAAACATTAAAAACATTAAAATTATGCGAAGTGTATTTAAATTCAAATGAAAACCAAAAATTGTTTTAAAAGTTGCTCTTTAAAAGTCCCTAACTGTCTGTCCTGTCTCTGTTCTTTAGGCTGTGCACACACGCATTGCTCTCCAAAGACGATATTTGGCCTCACTGGGAAAATTATCCCCGGCAGAGGAGGATTCACTCCAGCAGGCGATCAATGGCCAGCGTGCAGAGGTTAGAATGTGTTGTCCTCTTTGGAGAACAGCAAATAAACCTAATTGTACTTAAAGCATTCAATTTTTCCTGCCATTTTTTTTTCTCTTTGCAAAAACAACAAAGAAGAATATATTTATGTTACTGACTTTCTCTCGTCTCTTTGACCTGACAGGTTAGTGACAGACTAGATGAATGCAAACGTTTTGAGTCAACCTGGATCAACGCCGTCAACTTGTGTAAAATGGCAGCCGAGGCAGCGTACACGTCAGGTGAGTAAAAATGAGTGCCTGAGTACAGCTGGATTTGTTGAGGCTTAATGTAATGCTGAATACTGCTATATTTATAATGATGGAGTAATGAAAGGATTATAATCATACTCATCGGTACTGTCACTCAGCAGGGCTTTATTTCAAACAAAACTGAGTTAATGGACAGGAGTGCCTTCTTGAGGAACTTAAGCTAGAATTAAGCTAACTTTTGAGCTTACTCAGAAGTTTGACAAAATATGCGTTTACATCTGTGTGTCTTCAGGAGCTGAACAGGCATCCATTACAGTGAGGACAAACATTCAGCTGGCCCAGTCGCAGGTGGAAGAGGCGCGGAAACTGTCAGTGGACGCAGATAAGAGGCTGGCTGAGACTAAAGTAGAGGAAATCCAAAGGATGGCTGAATATACCGCCTTCTTAGAAGATAGTGAGGAACATGAGGTGCATGAAGCTTATCTACGAGAGGACTAAGAGAAATAGACAAATCGAGAAAACAGGGGGGAAAAAAGTGCATATGAGAGTACTATTGATTTCATAGCAGTGCTATGAAATGTCTGATAAAATTTCAAAAGCTTTGAACTTCCTGCTTTTCCTTGTTATGTCTTGTTATGCCTGTAAGATGTTTACATGTTTGCATTTAGACAAAGAAAATCATATCCTGAAAATAGAGTGAAATAAATTCCTGACAAGTAATTCTTTAGTATTACATAAATTATTATTTAAGAATATTTATTTGATTAGCAAATATCAGCTGGTTTTGGCGCTTATGGAAAATTATTATCAAATCCTCAGTATGTTTATGGCAGTAGGACTTATCCAACACTGGAACAAAAATGTTTATTCTATGTTTTGCTGTGCTGCTGCAAAGACATTATTTTTTATAAAAATATTGTTTGCCATTGTCATTGTTTTTCCACTGTCAACATCATAGCAAAAAATAAAATGAATATATATGTATTCAATTCAATATATGTGTTGATAAGTCCTTGTAGTCGTATCATGTAATCTTAAAATACTGTGATATCAGTTTGTGGTACTTACTGAACATTGTCAGTTCACAATAAGAAGGGGGTTAAACCATTTCTTATCTGCCTTTGAAAGGCTGGAAAGTTGAATAACTTGTGCAAGAGCAGCTTTATTGGATTAACAGATACATATTGATTTGAGATTTTACATAAAGCATAATCTGTGACAAGCAGTGTGGTTAGAGAAAAGACTGCACAATGCATAGCCTAATCATTATGAAGAATCCACAAATAACATAGAAATACATTAACAAAGTATGATTTAGTGCAGCAACTAATAATCTCCAGTGCTACTACTGTGTGCCTGCACTTCAACTTGCTGATGTGAAGAGACTCCTTCACCTTGAGTTTGGGTTCAGGTAAGCACTGTTTGAATTTCTTTTAAGTTTCTCAGTTTTTGTCCATGTTAATGTTAAAGTCCCCCAGCAGCCTGTTTCTCTGTTCTCTGAAGTTACATTCAGGTTATGTCTGTCATGCTCTGTCTCTTTATTGAGGTGTACAGGGCAGCAAAAACTACACACTACGTGTGGGTCATAGTTATCTATTCATCATAGCAATATCTATGCTTATTACGATTAAAAAAAAAAGACACTAAAACATGCCTCTAAATCTTAAATATTTAGAGAGTGAATTGTGAACATAAACAGTGATTTCCAGTATGCCTCAATGAAATTAGAATTTCAGTGAGTAAATTAAATTCAGTGTCAATTTCTGTTATAAAATGATTAATCTATTTAGTCAAATATTTCTTTTAAACAAGCAAATGGAGGAATAGTTTCTTAATGTCTGAAAAAACTTTTCATCTCTGAGACCATAAATGAGTGGACTCAAGCATCTTGGAGCGAGATAAAACATTATGTAGTTAAAGTACCGGACATCTTCGAATAAACTAAAGCTAATCTTAATTACAGCAGCTTCTATGAATGGGCACCACAGCTGGATGAGACAGAGCAGCAGCTGAAAACCATGAAGAATCACTGTTCTGAGCCCTTTCTTTGTTGACTTTTTATTCTCTCCTGATGCAGCTTTGGCCACTTTCATTATTTTAACATAGGAGAAAACAATGATGATGCACATAATCAAGAAGTAAAATTGTTGTACAGCTGACCTAGCTTGATCCTGCCAGACCTGAAAAATAAAAATCTCCACTGAACACATCTGATATTTTTTGTAGAAGCTAAGAGATGCTGATGCAAAGAAGGTGGAGAGAATAACAATGCAGGGCACAGAGCTGAGGCCATGAATGATGAGGATACAATGCATAGTGCTGCGTGTGGAGCAGAGCTCTCCATGACGCAGGGGCATACAAATGGCCACATAGCGCTCCAGAGTCATTGCTGTCAGAGTAACTGGTGTGACTATGATGTACACAAGTACCACAACAGAGAAAATGATACACAGCCACACTTGAATGGTAAAACGAAAATAGATGAGGATGAGCAAGATATCAGACATGAACAACAAAATGCTATCTGACAGTAATGTAACAGCAAATAAGATGTAACGTGTAGTCGTGTAAAAGCACTGGTTTTTGAAAAAGGTTACAATGAGTAATATGTTGATGCAAAGAAAAATCATTACCAAGATCTGCACAATAATGACCTTGTCGTTGATCTGACGCCACAATGACTCAGTACCAACCAGTGAATTGTTAGCTGCATACATCTGTTTTTAAAGCAAACACACAGGAGTTAGAGGCACTGCAAAATAATAATAAAAATAAAAATAAAAATAAAAATAAATCCTGGATCAAATACAGCAGTTTACCAAACCCTTCATGCTGTTCCAGAGAGTAATGTCTCCTGCTGAGCTCTGTGCAGCCCTCTGAGAGAGGACTGTGCATGATGACTTTAAATACTAAACCATCCAAAAATAAAAAACAAATGAAACTTCATTTACCAGTGTCATCATTGGCAGATAGTGCTGTAGCGTCCCTCCTTGGCTGTCCGTGACTGGATAGAGACTCTAATGCAACCTCAGAGGTTGTGTTTTTTCAGATTTGCTTCCAGAATATTATAAGAATATTATTATTCAGTAGGTCCTGTTTTTCCTAACAAGTCGGAGTGAAGGCCTAGGAATGTCTCTTATTTAAATGTGACATGACACACTTTTGCAAGCTGACTCTATATCATGATCTGTGCATTTTAAAATGTAAAAATAGTGAGATTTCCCACTCTAAAAGCTTTATTTCAGGAAAAACACATGCACTGACAATCTGGAACAATATTTCTTAAGACCTGCTGCAGATTATACTGTCCAAAAATAAAATCCAGTTTTTAGTCTCAGTTTGGCCTTGAATGCTATTCCCGATCTGGTAATCACGTTATTTTTTTTTTTTTTACTCATATGTATTTAGTCGAACCACTTCAACCTTTGAATTTTTATCTCTATGCCAGTTATACATTCATGTACTTATCGGTTAATGTTTACCAAGTATACTATTTCTTCTTCTTGTGTTAATATGCTAACATTTGCTAATGAGCGCTGAACACAAAGTACAGCTCTGTGACACTGCGTGTGCAAAGCACAGGCAGGGAGGACCCAAACACAGACACATAAGCGGAAAAGTGGCTTTAATGGTCAAGCTGGTATGAAGGCAGGTAGATACAGATGTCATGTTACCAGATGCAGGTAGCAGGCACATAGGAAATTACATGGAGATAAAAGCAGATGATCTAGTGGAAGTGGCTGACTTAAATACTAGCTCAGAAAATGCGTAAACTAAGAGTAGGTGAGTGAGAGGGCAGGGTAGCTCCGGTGATTAGGATGAAGAGACAGGTGAGCAGGTGTCAGGAGTCAAGTATCAGGAGGCAGAGGCCAAAATTAAACAACCTGGAAACAGGACTCAAAAAGTCCAATGGACCAAACAAGAGAGCCCAAAGATGAATCATGACAGGCTTTTTCACATGCATGTGGCTCTCTCTATAAATGTCCAGTCATGTTTGAATAAAGCTGTAAGAAATGTTAAAGTCACTTAGGTCTGAATGACAACAAACCATCTCTTTCACAGCTTGAAGTCGTGTTGTTACATACTACATGTCTGATAAGCACGGACTCCTTCACCACAGCAATACGTTCTTAGTTTGTGATGACTGGAACTAGGGATCTTTAGGTCAGAGGACTAGTGGAGGGTTTGAGCACCAATCATAGAGACTCCATGTCTCCAGTCTATCCCAGGATTCTGGTAAAATTATGCTCAACAGACAGGAGGTTCTCACCAGTAGGTAGTAACCAGTGAACAGCTCCTCCCTGACATATGTAGGCAGTGTTATTAAAGCTAAATAAAAACAATAGAAAATTGGTGGATTGTCTTCATTTGGAAGTGTTTCATATTCATGTTAACATAGCATTCATGTTGTCATAAATGACAATGTCCATTTACATACTGTACATCATTCTACACCTTAAAACCCTGAGCATCACAAGATTATTAAACATTAATAAGGTATAATTGATACATTTCATAAAATAATGATAGCATGTAGAGTTGGGAGACATAAAATGCATTTGACTATTTGTTTTCCTTTTCCTCTCAGCCAGTGGCCTAGTTCTAAGCTTCTGGCACAAAAACTGACTGACAGAATTTTAGACAAGAGAGGAAAAGTGTCAGATCCGTTAGCAGAGGAAAAAAAAAACAGACAAAAAAATTTGATCTCTCCATGGTAACAATCTTTACCATTAAGCAAAGACGTGAATTACCTTAGAAATATATGATGGATGAATTTTTAAAACAGTCAACATAGCCAAAGTTCACAAACAAGTACCTGTGTTAAATGTGTCTCTTTTGGACTGACAGTAATATTATCCAGTTCAGTTCAGTTCAGATCAATGTAATCAACAATGGACTCAACAACATAAACATGGTGATGCTTAATGTGCAATTAAATAACATGCGTCCTCATCAAGCACCTCACTGAATACCATTACAATGTTATGCAGGACCTGACACTTTGTGGAAAAACCACCCAGAGGCCTGCTGGCTCATTATTTGTTAACAAAAGGGTTCAACATCCACAGTTGTCATAGACAAATAACTGCACAGAGACAGTAAATAACTGTGATTCTAATTTGTTAAACAATATTTCTCTTATACAAGCCAAAGGAGGCATAGTGTTTTAGTGCATGAAAAAAAACTTTATCTCTGAGTCCATAAATGAGAGGACTCAAACATTTTGGTGCAAGATAAAATATGATGTAGTTAAAGTACCTGAGATCTTTAAATATAATAAAATTACTATGAAGTACAGCAGCCTCTATGAATGGAGTCCACAGCTGGATAAGACAAAGCAGCAGCTGGAAACCATGAAGAATCACTGTTCTGAGCCCTTTCCATGTTGACTTTTTATCCTCTCCTGATGCAGCTTTGGCCACTTTCATTATTTTCACATAGCAGAAAATAACAATGATGCACATGATCAAAAACTGGACTTGATATATAGCTGATCTAAGATGTTGCTGCCACATGTGAAGCATAAAAATCTCCACTGAACATATCTGATATTGTCTGTAGAAGCTAAGAGATGCTGATGCAAAGAGGGTGGTGAGAATAACAATGCAGGGCACAGAGCTGAGGCCATGAATGATGAGGATACAATGCATAGTGCTGCGTGTGGAGCAGAGCTCTCCATGACGCAGGGGCATACAAATGGCCACATAGCACTCCAGGGTCATTACTGTCAGAGTAACTGGTGTGACTGTCACGCACAGAACTACCACAACACAGATAACAACACATAGCCAAACTTGCACCATTAAAAAAAAATTGTGTAAGATGACTAGGATATTAGTCATGAATAACAAAATGCTATCTGACAGTAATGTAACAGCAAATAAGATGTAACGCGCAGTTGTGTAAAAGCACTGGTTTTTGAAAAAGGTTACAATGAGTAATATGTTGATGCAAAGAAAAATCATTACCAAGATCTGCACAATAATGACCTTGTTGTTGATCTGACGCCACAATGACTCAGTACCAACCAGTGAATTGTTAGCTGCATACATCTGTTTTTAAAGCAAACACACAGGAGTTAGAGGCACTGCAAAATAATAATAAAAATAAAAATAAAAATAAAAATAAATCCTGGATCAAATACAGCAGTTTACCAAACCCTTCATGCTGTTCCAGAGAGTAATGTCTCCTGCTGAGCTCTGTGCAGCCCTCTGAGAGAGGACTGTGCATGATGACTTTAAATACTAAACCATCCAAAAATAAAAAACAAATGAAACTTCATTTACCAGTGTCATCATTGGCAGATAGTGCTGTAGCGTCCCTCCTTGGCTGTCCGTGACTGGATAGAGACTCTAATGCAACCTCAGAGGTTGTGTTTTTTCAGATTTGCTTCCAGAATATTATAAGAATATTATTATTCAGTAGGTCCTGTTTTTCCTAACAAGTCGGAGTGAAGGCCTAGGAATGTCTCTTATTTAAATGTGACATGACACACTTTTGCAAGCTGACTCTATATCATGATCTGTGCATTTTAATATGTAAAAATAGTGAGATTTCCCACTCTAAAAGCTTTATTTCAGGAAAAACACATGCACTGACAATCTGGAACAATATTTCTTAAGACCTGCTGCAGATTATACTGTCCAAAAATAAAATCCAGTTTTTAGTCTCAGTTTGGCCTTGAATGCTATTCCCGATCTGGTAATCACGTTATTTATTTATTTTTTTACTCGTATGTATTTAGTCGAACCACTTCAACCTTTGAATTTTTATCTCTATGCCAGTTATACATTCATGTACTTATCGGTTAATGTTTACCAAGTATACTATTTCTTCTTCTTGTGTTAATATGCTAACATTTGCTAATGAGCGCTGAACACAAAGTACAGCTCTGTGACACTGCGTGTGCAAAGCACAGGCGGGGAGGACCCAAACACAGACACATAAGCGGAAAAGTGGCTTTAATGGTCAAGCTGGTATGAAGGCAGGTAGATACAGATGTCATGTTACCAGATGCAGGTAGCAGGCACATAGGAAATTACATGGAGATAAAAGCAGATGATCTAGTGGAAGTGGCTGACTTAAATACTAGCTCAGAAAATGCGTAAACTAAGAGTAGGTGAGTGAGAGGGCAGGGTAGCTCCGGTGATTAGGATGAAGAGACAGGTGAGCAGGTGTCAGGAGTCAAGTATGAGGAGGCAGAGGCCAAAATTAAACAACCTGGAAACAGGACTCAAAAAGGCCAATGGACCAAACAAGAGAGCCCAAAGATGAATCATGACAGGCTTTTTCACATGCATGTGGCTCTCTCTATAAATGTCCAGTCATGTTTGAATAAAGCTGTAAGAAATGTTAAAGTCACTTAGGTCTGAATGACAACAAACCATCTCTTTCACAGCTTGAAGTCGTGTTGTTACATACTACATGTCTGATAAGCACGGACTCCTTCACCACAGCAATACGTTCTTAGTTTGTGATGACTGGAACTAGGGATCTTTAGGTCAGAGGACTAGTGGAGGGTTTGAGCACCAATCATAGAGACTCCATGTCTCCAGTCTATCCCAGGATTCTGGTAAAATTATGCCCAACAGACAGGAGGTTCTCACCAGTAGGTAGTAACCAGTGAACAGCTCCTCCCTGACATATGTAGGCAGTGTTATTAAAGCTAAATAAAAACAATAGAAAATTGGTGGATTGACTTCATTTGGAAGTGTTTCATATTCATGTTAACATAGCATTCATGTTGTCATAAATGACAATGTCAATTTACATACTGTACATCATTCTACACCTTAAAACCATGAGCATCACAAGATTATTAAACATTAATAAGGTATAATTGATACATTTCATAAAATAATGATAGCATGTAGAGTTGGGAGACATAAAATGCATTTGACTATTTGTTTTCCTTTTCCTCTCAGCCAGTGGCCTAGTTCTAAGCTTCTGGCACAAAAACTGACCGACAGAATTTTAGACAAGAGAGGAAAAGTGTCAGATCCGTTAGCAGAGGAAAAAAAAAACAGACAAAAAAATTTGATCTCTTCATGGTAACAATCTTTACCATTAAGCAAAGACGTGAATTACCTTAGAAATATATGATGGATGAATTTTTAAAACAGTCAACATAGCCAAAGTTCACAAACAAGTACCTGTGTTAAATGTGTCTCTTTTGGACTGACAGTAATATTATCCAGTTCAGTTCAGTTCAGATCAATGTAATCAACAATGGACTCAACAACATAAACATGGTGATGCTTAATGTGCAATTAAATAACATGCGTCCTCATCAAGCACCTCACTGAATACCATTACAATGTTATGCAGGACCTGACACTTTGTGGAAAAACCACCCAGAGGCCTGCTGGCTCATTATTTGTTAACAAAAGGGTTCAACATCCACAGTTGTCATAGACAAATAACTGCACAGAGACAGTAAATAACTGTGATTCTAATTTGTTAAACAATATTTCTCTTATACAAGCCAAAGGAGGCATAGTGTTTTAGTGCATGAAAAAAAACTTTATCTCTGAGTCCATAAATGAGAGGACTCAAACATTTTGGTGCAAGATAAAATATGATGTAGTTAAAGTACCTGAGATCTTTAAATATAATAAAATTACTATGAAGTACAGCAGCCTCTATGAATGGAGTCCACAGCTGGATAAGACAAAGCAGCAGCTGGAAACCATGAAGAATCACTGTTCTGAGCCCTTTCCATGTTGACTTTTTATCCTCTCCTGATGCAGCTTTGGCCACTTTCATTATTTTCACATAGCAGAAAATAACAATGATGCACATGATCAAAAACTGGACTTGATATATAGCTGATCTAAGATGTTGCTGCCACATGTGAAGCATAAAAATCTCCACTGAACATATCTGATATTGTCTGTAGAAGCTAAGAGATGCTGATGCAAAGAAGGTGCAGAGAATAACAATGCAGGGCACAGAGCTGAGGCCATGAATAATGAGGATACAATGCATAGTGCTGCGTGTGGAGCAGAGCTCTCCATGACGCAGGGGCATACAAATGGCCACATAGCGCTCCAGAGTCATTGCTGTCAAAGTAACTGGTGTGACTGTCACGTACAGAAGTACCACAACACAGATAACAACACATAGCCAAACTTGCACCATTAAAAAAAAATTGTGTAAGATGACTAGGATATTAGTCATGAATAACAAAATGCTATCTGACAGTAATGTAACAGCAAATAAGATGTAACGCGCAGTTGTGTAAAAGCACTGGTTTTTGAAAAAGGTTACAATGAGTAATATGTTGATGCAAAGAAAAATCATTACCAAGATCTGAACAATAATGACCTTGTCGTTGATCTGACGCCACAATGACTCAGTACCAACCAGTGAATTGTTAGCTGCATACATCTGTTTTTAAAGCAAACACACAGGAGTTAGAGGCACTGCAAAATAATAATAAAAATAAAAATAAAAATAAAAATAAATCCTGGATCAAATACAGCAGTTTACCAAACCCTTCATGCTGTTCCAGAGAGTAATGTCTCCTGCTGAGCTCTGTGCAGCCCTCTGAGAGAGGACTGTGCATGATGACTTTAAATACTAAACCATCCAAAAATAAAAAACAAATGAAACTTCATTTACCAGTGTCATCATTGGCAGATAGTGCTGTAGCGTCCCTCCTTGGCTGTCCGTGACTGGATAGAGACTCTAATGCAACCTCAGAGGTTGTGTTTTTTCAGATTTGCTTCCAGAATATTATAAGAATATTATTATTCAGTAGGTCCTGTTTTTCCTAACAAGTCGGAGTGAAGGCCTAGGAATGTCTCTTATTTAAATGTGACATGACACACTTTTGCAAGCTGACTCTATATCATGATCTGTGCATTTTAAAATGTAAAAATAGTGAGATTTCCCACTCTAAAAGCTTTATTTCAGGAAAAACACATGCACTGACAATCTGGAACAATATTTCTTAAGACCTGCTGCAGATTATACTGTCCAAAAATAAAATCCAGTTTTTAGTCTCAGTTCGGCCTTGAATGCTATTCCCGATCTGGTAATCACGTTATTTATTTATTTTTTTACTCGTATGTATTTAGTCGAACCACTTCAACCTTTGAATTTTTATCTCTATGCCAGTTATACATTCATGTACTTATCGGTTAATGTTTACCAAGTATACTATTTCTTCTTCTTGTGTTAATATGCTAACATTTGCTAATGAGCGCTGAACACAAAGTACAGCTCTGTGACACTGCGTGTGCAAAGCACAGGCAGGGAGGACCCAAACACAGACACATAAGCGGAAAAGTGGCTTTAATGGTCAAGCTGGTATGAAGGCAGGTAGATACAGATGTCATGTTACCAGATGCAGGTAGCAGGCACATAGGAAATTACATGGAGATAAAAGCAGATGATCTAGTGGAAGTGGCTGACTTAAATACTAGCTCAGAAAATGCGTAAACTAAGAGTAGGTGAGTGAGAGGGCAGGGTAGCTCCGGTGATTAGGATGAAGAGACAGGTGAGCAGGTGTCAGGAGTCAAGTATCAGGAGGCAGAGGCCAAAATTAAACAACCTGGAAACAGGACTCAAAAAGTCCAATGGACCAAACAAGAGAGCCCAAAGATGAATCATGACAGGCTTTTTCACATGCATGTGGCTCTCTCTATAAATGTCCAGTCATGTTTGAATAAAGCTGTAAGAAATGTTAAAGTCACTTAGGTCTGAATGACAACAAACCATCTCTTTCACAGCTTGAAGTCATGTTGTTACATACTACATGTCTGATAAGCACAGACTCCTTCACCACAGCAATACGTTCTTAGTTTGTGATGACTGGAACTAGGGATCTTTAGGTCAGAGGACTAGTGGAGGGTTTGAGCACCAATCATAGAGACTCCATGTCTCCAGTCTATCCCAGGATTCTGGTAAAATTATGCCCAACAGACAGGAGGTTCTCACCAGTAGGTAGTAACCAGTGAACAGCTCCTCCCTGACATATGTAGGCAGTGTTATTAAAGCTAAATAAAAACAATAGAAAATGGGTGGATTGACTTCATTTGGAAGTGTTTCATATTCATGTTAACATAGCATTCATGTTGTCATAAATGACAATGTCCATTTACATACTGTACATCATTCTACACCTTAAAACCCTGAGCATCACAAAATTATTAAACATTAATAAGGTATAATTGATACATTTCATAAAATAATGATAGCATGTAGAGTTGGGAGACATAAAATGCATTTGACTATTTGTTTTCCTTTTCCTCTCAGCCAGTGGCCTAGTTCTAAGCTTCTGGCACAAAAACTGACCGACAGAATTTTAGACAAGAGAGGAAAAGTGTCAGATCCGTTAGCAGAGGAAAAAAAAAACAGACAAAAAAATTTGATCTCTTCATGGTAACAATCTTTACCATTAAGCAAAGACGTGAATTACCTTAGAAATATATGATGGATGAATTTTTAAAACAGTCAACATAGCCAAAGTTCACAAACAAGTACCTGTGTTAAATGTGTCTCTTTTGGACTGACAGTAATATTATCCAGTTCAGTTCAGTTCAGATCAATGTAATCAACAATGGACTCAACAACATAAACATGGTGATGCTTAATGTGCAATTAAATAACATGCGTCCTCATCAAGCACCTCACTGAATACCATTACAATGTTATGCAGGACCTGACACTTTGTGGAAAAACCACCCAGAGGCCTGCTGGCTCATTATTTGTTAACAAAAGGGTTCAACATCCACAGTTGTCATAGACAAATAACTGCACAGAGACAGTAAATAACTGTGATTCTAATTTGTTAAACAATATTTCTCTTATACAAGCCAAAGGAGGCATAGTGTTTTAGTGCATGAAAAAAAACTTTATCTCTGAGTCCATAAATGAGAGGACTCAAACATTTTGGTGCAAGATAAAATATGATGTAGTTAAAGTACCTGAGATCTTTAAATATAATAAAATTACTATGAAGTACAGCAGCCTCTATGAATGGAGTCCACAGCTGGATAAGACAAAGCAGCAGCTGGAAACCATGAAGAATCACTGTTCTGAGCCCTTTCCATGTTGACTTTTTATCCTCTCCTGATGCAGCTTTGGCCACTTTCATTATTTTCACATAGCAGAAAATAACAATGATGCACATGATCAAAAACTGGACTTGATATATAGCTGATCTAAGATGTTGCTGCCACATGTGAAGCATAAAAATCTCCACTGAACATATCTGATATTGTCTGTAGAAGCTAAGAGATGCTGATGCAAAGAGGGTGGTGAGAATAACAATGCAGGGCACAGAGCTGAGGCCATGAATGATGAGGATACAATGCATAGTGCTGCGTGTGGAGCAGAGCTCTCCATGACGCAGGGGCATACAAATGGCCACATAGCACTCCAGGGTCATTACTGTCAGAGTAACTGGTGTGACTGTCACGCACAGAACTACCACAACACAGATAACAACACATAGCCAAACTTGCACCATTAAAAAAAAATTGTGTAAGATGACTAGGATATTAGTCATGAATAACAAAATGCTATCTGACAGTAATGTAACAGCAAATAAGATGTAACGCGCAGTTGTGTAAAAGCACTGGTTTTGAAAAAGGTTACAATGAGTAATATGTTGATGCAAAGAAAAATCATTACCAAGATCTGCACAATAATGACCTTGTCGTTGATCTGACGCCACAATGACTCAGTACCAACCAGTGAATTGTTGGCTGCATACATCTGTTTTTAAAGCAAACACACAGGAGTTAGAGGCACTGCAAAATAATAATAAAAATAAAAATAAAAATAAAAATAAATCCTGGATCAAATACAGCAGTTTACCAAACCCTTCATGCTGTTCCAGAGAGTAATGTCTCCTGCTGAGCTCTGTGCAGCCCTCTGAGAGAGGACTGTGCATGATGACTTTAAATACTAAACCATCCAAAAATAAAAAACAAATGAAACTTCATTTACCAGTGTCATCATTGGCAGATAGTGCTGTAGCGTCCCTCCTTGGCTGTCCGTGACTGGATAGAGACTCTAATGCAACCTCAGAGGTTGTGTTTTTTCAGATTTGCTTCCAGAATATTATAAGAATATTATTATTCAGTAGGTCCTGTTTTTCCTAACAAGTCGGAGTGAAGGCCTAGGAATGTCTCTTATTTAAATGTGACATGACACACTTTTGCAAGCTGACTCTATATCATGATCTGTGCATTTTAAAATGTAAAAATAGTGAGATTTCCCACTCTAAAAGCTTTATTTCAGGAAAAACACATGCACTGACAATCTGGAACAATATTTCTTAAGACCTGCTGCAGATTATACTGTCCAAAAATAAAATCCAGTTTTTAGTCTCAGTTTGGCCTTGAATGCTATTCCCGATCTGGTAATCACGTTATTATTTTTTTTTTTTACTCATATGTATTTAGTCGAACCACTTCAACCTTTGAATTTTTATCTCTATGCCAGTTATACATTCATGTACTTATCGGTTAATGTTTACCAAGTATACTATTTCTTCTTCTTGTGTTAATATGCTAACATTTGCTAATGAGCGCTGAACACAAAGTACAGCTCTGTGACACTGTGTGTGCAAAGCACAGGCAGGGAGGACCCAAACACAGACACATAAGCGGAAAAGTGGCTTTAATGGTCAAGCTGGTATGAAGGCAGGTAGATACAGATGTCATGTTACCACATGCAGGTAGCAGGCACATAGGAAATTACATGGAGATAAAAGCAGATGATCTAGTGGAAGTGGCTGACTTAAATACTAGCTCAGAAAATGCGTAAACTAAGAGTAGGTGAGTGAGAGGGCAGGGTAGCTCCGGTGATTAGGATGAAGAGACAGGTGAGCAGGTGTCAGGAGTCAAGTATCAGGAGGCAGAGGCCAAAATTAAACAACCTGGAAACAGGACTCAAAAAGTCCAATGGACCAAACAAGAGAGCCCAAAGATGAATCATGACAGGCTTTTTCACATGCATGTGGCTCTCTCTATAAATGTCCAGTCATGTTTGAATAAAGCTGTAAGAAATGTTAAAGTCACTTAGGTCTGAATGACAACAAACCATCTCTTTCACAGCTTGAAGTCATGTTGTTACATACTACATGTCTGATAAGCACAGACTCCTTCACCACAGCAATACGTTCTTAGTTTGTGATGACTGGAACTAGGGATCTTTAGGTCAGAGGACTAGTGGAGGGTTTGAGCACCAATCATAGAGACTCCATGTCTCCAGTCTATCCCAGGATTCTGGTAAAATTATGCCCAACAGACAGGAGGTTCTCACCAGTAGGTAGTAACCAGTGAACAGCTCCTCCCTGACATATGTAGGCAGTGTTATTAAAGCTAAATAAAAACAATAGAAAATGGGTGGATTGACTTCATTTGGAAGTGTTTCATATTCATGTTAACATAGCATTCATGTTGTCATAAATGACAATGTCCATTTACATACTGTACATCATTCTACACCTTAAAACCCTGAGCATCACAAAATTATTAAACATTAATAAGGTATAATTGATACATTTCATAAAATAATGATAGCATGTAGAGTTGGGAGACATAAAATGCATTTGACTATTTGTTTTCCTTTTCCTCTCAGCCAGTGGCCTAGTTCTAAGCTTCTGGCACAAAAACTGACCGACAGAATTTTAGACAAGAGAGGAAAAGTGTCAGATCCGTTAGCAGAGGAAAAAAAAAACAGACAAAAAAATTTGATCTCTTCATGGTAACAATCTTTACCATTAAGCAAAGACGTGAATTACCTTAGAAATATATGATGGATGAATTTTTAAAACAGTCAACATAGCCAAAGTTCACAAACAAGTACCTGTGTTAAATGTGTCTCTTTTGGACTGACAGTAATATTATCCAGTTCAGTTCAGTTCAGATCAATGTAATCAACAATGGACTCAACAACATAAACATGGTGATGCTTAATGTGCAATTAAATAACATGCGTCCTCATCAAGCACCTCACTGAATACCATTACAATGTTATGCAGGACCTGACACTTTGTGGAAAAACCACCCAGAGGCCTGCTGGCTCATTATTTGTTAACAAAAGGGTTCAACATCCACAGTTGTCATAGACAAATAACTGCACAGAGACAGTAAATAACTGTGATTCTAATTTGTTAAACAATATTTCTCTTATACAAGCCAAAGGAGGCATAGTGTTTTAGTGCATGAAAAAAAACTTTATCTCTGAGTCCATAAATGAGAGGACTCAAACATTTTGGTGCAAGATAAAATATGATGTAGTTAAAGTACCTGAGATCTTTAAATATAATAAAATTACTATGAAGTACAGCAGCCTCTATGAATGGAGTCCACAGCTGGATAAGACAAAGCAGCAGCTGGAAACCATGGAGAACCACTGTTCTGAGCCCTTTCCATGTTGACTTTTTATCCTCTCCTGATGCAGCTTTGGCCACTTTCATTATTTTCACATAGCAGAAAATAACAATGATGCACATAATCAAAAACTGGACTTGATATATAGCTGATCTAAGATGTTGCTGCCACATGTGAAGCATAAAAATCTCCACTGAACATATCTGATATTGTCTGTAGAAGCTAAGAGATGCTGATGCAAAGAGGGTGGTGAGAATAACAATGCAGGGCACAGAGCTGAGGCCATGAATGATGAGGATACAATGCATAGTGCTGCGTGTGGAGCAGAGCTCTCCATGACGCAGGGGCATACAAATGGCCACATAGCGCTCCAGAGTCATTGCTGTCAAAGTAACTGGTGTGACTGTCACGTACAGAAGTACCACAACACAGATAACAACACATAGCCAAACTTGCACCATTAAAAAAAATTGTGTAAGATGACTAGGATATTAGTCATGAATAACAAAAAGCTATCTGACAGTAATGTAACAGCAAATAAGATGTAACGTATAGTTGTGTAAAAGCACTGGTTTTTGAAAAAGGTTACAATGAGTAACAAGTTGATACAGAGAAAAATTATTACCAAGATCTGAACAATAATGACCTGGTTGATTAAATACTGCTGCAAAGTCTCATTACCAACCAGTGAATTGTTATCTGCCATGTATGTTTTTAAGCAAACACAGAGGAGTTTAAGGTATTGTAAAAAAGTCCATGTCTCATTACCGAATATATCTATATATGTCAATATAAGCTTAGAATCTTTACACAAAATGCTACAAGACCAATGTCAAGTGTTTCTGAAGTGATAAGATCCTCAATCAAATGTGGCATGTTACTAAACCTTCCACGTTGTTCCGGAGAGTAATGTCTCATGCTGAGCTCTGTGCAGCCCTCTGAGAGAGAGCTGTTCATGTGAACTTTAAAGACTAAACCATCCAAAAATAGCAACAAATGAAACTTTACTTACCAGTGTCATCATTGGCCGTTGTTGCTGTAGCCTCCCTCCTTGGCTGTCCACAGTTGGACAAGTGTAGTGCTTGCAGAGACTCCAATGTGACCTCAGAAATTGTGTTTTTTCAAATTTGCTTGCAGTAAAATATTATTATTCAGTAGGTCTTTTCCCAAAGTTACTCAAAACAAGTAGTCTAAGAACAGTAAAAGTCTAAGAACGTCTCCTATTTAAATGTAATCTGACCGATTTCATATAGATATGTAATCTGACTGATTACATATAGAATAAGCTCTACATCATGATCTGTGCTTCTCTGAGTGGAACAAGAGTTTGTCTAATTGATGATGCTGAATTGGCCTGCAGTTACTTTCATGGTATTTTTTTATGGGTTTAATGTTATTACAAACTGACATGCTGCTTTATCTAAATACAGGATGAAAGGACCAATGCAGTCCCTGGTTTTAATCTGAATCATCTTGTCTTCTTAAAGAGAGAGATGTAGCCTGGGCAAAGGCAAAGACAAACCAAAAGTAGAGTCTGAAGGGCAGTTGTATTAACATGCTAGCACCCATTTAAAATTAAATGCAATGTGCATCTAAAAACATGAGATGGTATGTACAAACAGATTGCACACGGTTAAAACCACATTCTGCCTGCAGCAGGAGTGCAGAATGACAAGTTGTGCTTTTTCTACTCATAAATTAATTGGAGGGTTTAGGGAAGAGTAAGAGTTTTGTACAAAAACATGGGAGATGTGCAAGGGAGGCTGATTACATATTCCTCTGTAATGACTGGTGAAAATGCACATCTGTTTTGCAGGGAAATTTCTCTGCCTCTCAGAAGCAGGTGTAATCCAGGTTGTGCATTTGGTTGCACATGGGAAACTTTTTCAGAGGAGTGAACAAGAAGTCAGTGTTAGATTAAGCAGTCATGCAATACCACAATTACTTAAAGACATCGGAGATGATAGTGAACATCTGACACAGCGTTCACATGCCATTCCAGCAGCAAAGCATCAAACTCCTCTCCACATAAACAATGCAGATAATTTCAAACATTAATAGCCTGTTTACTGGTTTACTAATTAGTCTGCATTTATCTGTGTACTATCCATTGTACTTAATCCACTGCTACAGTGCACAAGTCAATACATACATTTCC
>NW_026118062.1:0-16989 GCF_001640805.2 Lates calcarifer
AAAGGTTGATTTAAAACTACAATCTGGAATTATTTGTGAACATCACTTTACAAGCTCGGAATCTTGAGCCCATAGAATGTAAATGCATTATTATCCATTATGACACCTATTCATAACACAAGCATTCAGCCACCACACCTGACTAACCTTAAATATATGGTCATTTATGAGCCTGCATGAAAAAAATTTCTTCAGGACAAAAAAGTCCTTTACCCTGGCTAGTTGTCTCACAGAATCATTTTTTTCTCTTGCTGATTTGCAATAAACCATTAAAGGAGCTTCCTTTAGCTGCCTGACCAGTGCTGTCAAATATTTTTTGTAAAAATGTATGCACCAGCCGCCCTCATATCAGACAGGAGCAATCGCCAGTCGCTACGGAATAAAACTATAGCCTATATATGTGTGTAGAAACAGCTGCTCTTCACAAAGTCTTGATTTAGATTTCTCCCAATTTCTACAATCAGTAAAACATTTCACTAGAGTTTATAGTTAATGCCTCTGTAAAGGAACTGTAGAGAATTACTGAAAATAGTTCCCATACTCCCTCAAGTATAATTGTGGATGATTTGCATGTTTCCACCACAGAATGGAGGATATGAGGCATGTTTATATACAAACAGAACTCTGTGTGTGTGTGTGTGTGTGTGTGTGTGTGTGTGTGTGTCACACTGTGGGATGACAGGAACTTCTCACCCATGGGAACTGTGTGAGGGGAACACAGGGTTCCGGCAAGACTCCGAGAACACACACGCACACACACACATGCACACACACGCAGATTAAATAATGTGGGAAGGCATACAGATTAGATAAAAAGACAACGTTGTACAATATTCTAATATGTTGCAGCTGGACTGTAGTCATGTCATATGTCACTCAGCCATGTTTGTCTGTCCTCAGTCTCCTCACAGTTCAGTTTAGTTCTTTTTTTTTTTGTTTCCTTTATAGCAGGATGTTTGGCTGTGTGTTGGAGCTCCCTGCACGTGCTTCAACTGTCGTAGGCAGGGAGGCAGAAACCATATGTGACATTCTTCTGTGCTTCTGAAGATACAAACACCCTCTGCTGATTGAAAATAAAACTACAGGAAGCTGCACATATGTTAGACATACTAAAAAGTTTAATATAACTAATATGATAACTAATAACTGAACTTTGTATGTATGTACTGCATTGTACTATACTATATGTATTTGTTGCATGCAAAAGACTTAGACAAGACTTTTATTGATCACTTTGGGATGACTTCCCCCAGGGAAATTAAGTAAATGTAAAAATGTTGTTTGTTGTTCTTGTCTACTTTTACATGTCTTTGAGCAGTCTATCAAATGTATATGACCAAAACACAAAACGTTGGGGCTGTCATATATTTAGAATGATTTTTGTTTTCATGTCTGTTTCATGTTGTTTTCATCAAAATCCTCAGCAACAAAATCCTCCAATGTTCATGGCTCAATGGATCATTCTAAGATATACAACTAATATCATGGACAGTGCCATAGAAGCTGTTGTAATGCTCCTTAAAGGCAGCTGTGGCTCAGGAGGAAGAACGGTTGCTCACCAATCAGAGGGTTGGTGGATGCATGTTGAAGTATCGTTGGGAAAGATACTGAACCCTAATTTGCCCCTGATGTGTACCATTGGTGTGTGAATGTGTATGAATGCATCAGAAAGCACTTTGTATGTATAGAACAAGAGCTGTATGAGTGTGTGTGTGAATGGGTGAATGCTACCTGTAGTGTAAAGCACTTTGAATGGTTGATATTACTAGAAAATTGCTATGTAAGTACAGTCCATTCACCATTTACCATTCACCAGGGTGGGCATGGAGACTACAAATGTGTGTAGCCTGAGGTGAGGAGGCATTTACTAGGCAGAGAAAATCTATCAAAAAGATGCTAACAAGCTGTACAATGGGAAACATGAGAAATATGGAAAGTAAGGAACTTGACCCATACTGTTAAGTTAAAGTTAGGATAGCTCTGTCTCAGCTGACATTTTGAGCCTGTTTGTCATGAGTCCTCCAGCTTTACAGAAGTGCAGTACTATTTCACTGTAGTTCTCTTTTAAGCCTAAGACAAGTAGATGAAAACCACACACAGCTGGCGCAAACTGGCAATGTGCTGGTCAGGTTTTGGTGGAACCCAAAAATAAAAAAGAATGAACACCAAAATGTTTATGGACCATGTGGTAGTGATTATCCTATTTGTACTAAAAGAATGATAAAATTATACCCTGTTATCCTGCTTCATGTAAGCTTCAGTTGTTCCATCAAGTTGCTAGTTAATCAGTCATGTTTACTAAAACTAATAAGAGCTAGAAATTTAATTTGGACACAGCTTCAGCTACTCATAAAGGATGGCTGTCCACCAACTCCTTTTATAACTCTCCTCCTAGCAGTAATTCCTCACATCCTCCTGTACATTATAATGGCACACATACAGTCATTTGTACTATGTACACACAACACACACTCACATGACGGATTGCTAAATTAAAGTCTTGCACTACCATCAGCCTCCTCTCTGAGCTGCACATCTGGGACAGTAAAATTAAAGGCCTGTGGTTGGTAAACCCTGTAGCAGGCACTTAACTGGATTATACATAAATGTCAAAATACTGCAGAGCCAATAACAGAAGAGATTCCTTTGCTTGGAAACAAATACATATTTTGGATTCCTTGCGGTTCTCCGTCTAATATTTCTATATCACCTTCCTACAGGGGCTTAGATATTCATGAATCTAAAGCATGAAATTATATTATTATACATTTAGTAACACTGTACTCTAAACACCCCCAGAATGCCAAATATAAACTACATCTCTCTGAAAGTCTAAGTAGCTTTAATGTAGAGTTCAGATACTGTCCTGTGAGCAGGCATGCAAGGAAAATCTGGTACCCTAGGTCTCCTTTTTATATCTAATTCATTATTAATATTTATTTATCTTTAGTGGTGCTACTATATTTGACATTGTGTTCTACCATGTTTCCATTATTTCTACACATTTGTTGCTACACGATTAGTTATTATGAGCGGATCAACACTCACGCCACCTTTTTTTGTTCTCCAGTGGAGGAAAAAAGAATATTTGCACAATACTTCTTCTGGCTAGTATTCACAAACATGTTTTAAGCGCTTGAAAAAAAAATTAAGGTATTGATTAATTCACAAGGGTAACACATGCACTGGGTAACATGCAAGAAAACCTTTCACCTTAAAAGTTGTCAGTAGATGCCATTACTGATTACTACCTAGCTAATGTTAACTAGTAAAAATTAAAAGGCAGCAAAACATAATTTCATTCATCACTCACTCATCTGATGGGTTCTTTATTTGTGATGCATTTGCAAAGACACATTACAAAGCCAGTCTGTTAAAGTCTGTGTAAAAAATTCAGAGATTTGTTTCTAAAAACATTATTTATGTTAGAAAATAACTCCTGTCACATGTGTAATGTCTGTACATTGTACCACTGTGTTGTGGAGTTAGAAAATTTCACAGTTTTACACCAGTTTTGTGTTCAGGATTTTATGGGTGCGTTTGAAATTGTGGCTCAATGATGCACTGGGGCCACCACTCAGCATAACCCAGTCCCTCACACTGTAACCATTAAAAGCATTAGCACTGCATTAGCATCAGTACTTCTCCTGGCTGCAAGTCAGTGGCAAGCTGTGCATTTCACACCTTGGTCTTCACTGGTGTCCTACCTGAATTAACCCACCTCCAAGTCTAAGGATTCTGTCCTTATTTCTCTAGCTACCTGCGTTGACAACAGGTTGAGGGAGAGACATAGGGAGAAACTAGGCCACCAGCAAGCCCCTGTTCCTTCACTCCTATCCAGGCCTACTCCCAGAAGGGGTCACATGGCTCTCCTGCTTCTCGCTCACCTCCCAAGTTCCCCCAGATGAAACCATGCAGCTGGGGCAGGCCGGGATTTCTTCCTTACAGTGGCAGCAATGTGTTAAAGCTGCCCTCTGCATTTACTGCAGGCAGGCTGGCCACCAACTCCTGCCCCCATGTGCCAAAAGACCAGGCTGATCAGGACAAGGAAGTGTCCTGGTGAGCCAAACCGTGTCATCCAAGGTCTCCTCCTACCCCTGCACACAGCTAGAAGCTGTTTTAATGTGGCAGCAGGATTTCTTCCCCCTCCACGCCCTCATTGATTCTAGCGTGGATGAGAATTTCTGGGACAAAAACTTCAACTGGCAGGGTGGCATCCCCACGGAGGCTCTCCCATCTCCTAAAATTGTGAATGCCCAAGATGGTTATTATTATTTATTTTGGTACCTCAAGTCACTTCAAGCCCTCCTGCCAGACCAATTAGGAGAGGCCTGCTGGACTGCTGTACCCCTTACCCATCCCAAGCCATACCCTTAACACTGCTATTTGTATCATTGTTGACAGTCCACTCCAGTCTGAAAAGAAAAAAATCAACGTCTGATTTGAAAGAGTTAATGTAGGGAATGTTTAATTTTGGCTGGGTGTGGCTGGTATGGACAGTAATGTTATTGTGGCACTAACTTCAAACTGGGGCTTCAGTCAGAGGGGCAGATCAAAACATAAGTGGCTCCATGCACAGGTGATGAAAGACATGAGGATGTGGAGAGGCTGATTCAGTCGTCTCATGAAACGCCTGCTGACCATCTGGCCACAGTGTCATGATCAAAACATGACAGAGAAACAATAAACCCCACACACACATATGCAGCAAGTTCAGGATACGGCAGGAAAAATGTACTCATTAACTTTTATATTTTTCATGTTATCATTATTACTTAATTGTTTACTGGCCCTTCTTCTTCTTGACCCTCTATTTTTCCACAACTGCCAGCATAGAGACCAGGGTCTGCAGCTATGTCTTTTTAGTCTAGTCTAAATAAAGATATTTTCAGATGAAATAAGGGGTTGGTCACAACAACAGGGGTTAGTCATCAAAAAGTGATGTTTATGTTCTCAAAAATTACCTTTGTCTAGTTTGGTCTGAGCATTGTTAACACCAGACTTGTACACACAAACATTTACATATCTGAGTGTTTGATACAAACACAATGGTTAGTCTTCACAGAACTTTGCTTCTCAGTGTCACTGTAACATGTGCATGTTTGCATGCTCAGTGTTCCCTTGTTTTGTGGTGGTCACTATAATGTGTGTTTGTGTGTGATCAAAATCAATGTGCCTTAAGTTGCAGGTTACTGTGACATTGCTACACATAAGTGAAACTGGCTATGGTGGTAACAGTCATCCTGTCAAATCAACAAACAACATCCATTATGGCTATGCATCACTGAATAAACATCAATAAGCTGTAGTGTATGTTGCAGGATAGGGAAGGATATCAATTCAGTGCAAACAGGTACCATTCAACATTTACTTAACATGACACATTATGCCAATCAACCATGAACTGACTCTCTTTCACTTTGTTAAAAGTTACTACTGAATCCTTCAAATAATACTGCTGACTGTCAGTGGTACACTGGCATATATAAGGGCTAAAGAGAGATAGAATTTGACCCAGGATGAAAGCTAAAGGCAGTCAAATGCCAGTGAAAGAGATGTTGCCTTGTGATGAAAGGTAGAGACCAAGGGGACCAGGGGAGATGATAGAGCCAGCAGAACAAAAGAAAAGACATGGGTAGAAGAATTCAAGGTTATGTGAAGAGGTTGTGAAATGAGAAGAGATTATGCATCAGAGATTAACACTGCTTTAAATTTGCCAGCAACCTAACTGCAAATATATAAGGTGTTATTTTTTCCATCATTGCAAAAAGAAATTAAACCACAGGTAAAATGGGATATAGCACCATGCTGACTGAGAGGCAGAATAAGGCCAGTGTTTCCCACACAATATTAAAATGTGACTGACCATAATAGGACAACAGCCATGGATGATGATGCGTCCATGGAGAAATGAAGGCTGGATTTTGTAACAGGAAATGATGAGGGCTACTGCATGTGGCCAAATTAACAGAGACATTAGCTCTCACCGCTTGCCCATGTCAGTTGAGATAGGTCCCAGCAACCCTTAAGGATAAGCGATACAGGTAATGGATGGATGAATAAAGTCATAAGTTATAGGCTGCTGTTCTACTAAATGTATGTGCTGTGCTTACATGGCTAGTTTTGAAGTGAAATGACAGTAACAGCAGTGACTTGCAAAAGACTAAATTTAGAGTCAAAGCAGAACGTCAGACTGAACAGACATGCATTCTCTAGTGTTGCTTGCACTAAATTGCACTGAATGGTGATACCTTAACAGACTAACTTTTCCTCTAGTAGCACAGGTGCTTCTTACTAAAAATTTAAGGAGCACCAGCCAAAAAGTTAGGAACACCGCTTAAATCAACATTCAATGCAACAAATTCAGATTTTTTCCATGTTAACTATATTACTGATAAATGCTTTGATAATACATAGACAATAACAATATACTGTTCAATTTTAAAGGAAAAAGTATTATTAAAATCTACATGAATGATTTAAGTTGCCCTTTAATATGGGAGAAAATAAAGTTATCCTTCACATTTTTGATGATGTAGTGATCCCACTACACACAATAAAAAATAATAATCACAAAATATCACTGGTTAAACCAGACTTATAGTGAAGTGCCTCTAACCAGCTGAAGGAATGGGTAGGATTTTATCTTTATCTGTCCAGACCCTTATCAGTCGGGCTCATACTGTTACTGGCTGTTTTTTCATTACTAAATAACTGGGTTTTTTAATTTTAAATTTTTAAAAGAATAAATTCAGAACAGGAGTAGAGTTGAATCACATTCTTAAATACAACTAAATATTATTATAATAATTTCTAGAGCAGCAACTGTAATTTTCACAGATTAGTGGGAATACTAAGATTACATACAGATAGCTTTCGTTTTGGCTTCTTAACAACACTTCGCCATTAGCTTAACCAGTGTGCTGTGGTTGTGTTTAACATGTTGGAAGACGACATAATGCTTTTCTAGTAGGCTAGTGACTAACTGTTAAAAAGGGCTTTAGTTTTTGAGATACCACTACCGGGGGTAGAACGAAACCTAACAATGTTTTTCCTCATCTCTAAGGTCTCCCATATATGAAATGGATTCTTAGGTTAAAATGTTTTACTGCAAACATTGTTAAATTGACACAAAAAAAGACAACCAAAAACCTAAAACCTAAAAAAGAACCAAAATATAGCCTGGCCGTATGGGAGTTAAGACATAAAAACTCATGTAGATTAATAACACAAGCTCTGACAGCGTTGAAACTTGACATAATTGTGGTCAGGAAGTTGCTTTAGCTATCAGAAAAACCTGGATGTGAATATCTTGATGTGTGTAACATATAGAGACCTATGAACACTTGCCTAAAATGAACATGGACATGCAAAAAAGGAATATCCATGCAGAATGTTCTCATTTTGTAGTTGCTTGGCAAGGGATTATCATAGAAACACATGTGATGGCTTGTTGGAAGGATAGGGTTGTGCTGAATCCAGCGATACCAAATATGTAAATATACCATGCATAGTCACTGTGTTACGTCACTCAATGTATGAAGTGTCCCAAATGAAAGAAACTGAAACACTGACATTATCAAGTGTCCAGTCCCAAGCCCATTATCAATGGTGAGAAGAATAGTGACCAATTCAATGTTACTGCAAAGTAAGTCACTTGGGGTAAGTGCTACTCTTTATTTATGATATATTAAATAATAATATATTTCATATGACACCTTATACAGTTCCTATGGAAACAAATATCCAGTAATTGGGTTAAATTGAAATAGAAAACCTTTCATTAATATATCTACATCCACTTGAATTTATTTTTGGTCAAGAATGGAAATAGTATTATGTCTTTGTCCAAACCAGCAGAGCACAGTAAAGCCTGCACTGCTTACTTCACTCCCTTGGTGTGTGATGTGTTAGCCTCTCTACATTGGCTCCCAGTCAAATCCAGAGTAGAATTCAAAATCCTCCTCCTCACTTACAAAGCCTTTAATGGTCAGGCTCCATCTTACCTTAAAGATCTTATAGTCCCCTACAATACCACCAGGACTCTGCACTCCCAGAATGCTGGTTTACTGGTGGTTCCCAGAGTTTCTAAAAGTCGAATGGGAGGCAGAGCCTTCAGTTATCAGGCTCCTCTACTGTGGAACCTTCTCCCAGTTTGGGTCCGGGAGGCAGACACCCTCTGTACCTTTAAGAGTAGGCTTAAAACTTCCCTCTTTGATAAAGCTTATAGTTAGGGTTGACTCAGGCTTGAACCATCCCTTAGTTATGCTGCTATAGGCCTAGACTGCCGGGAGATCTCCCATGATGCACTGAGCTTCTCTCTCTCTCTCTCTCTCTCTCTCTCTCTCCCTCCCTCTCTCCACTCAATATGGATTCATATCCCATGTTACATGTTACTAACTCAATATCTCCCCTTTCCTGTAGTATTGTGCTCTTCCACTTCTCTCTCCTCTTCTGTCTCTTTCTGCAGGTATTTCTGCCTCTGGAGCTGTAGAGTCTGATCTGTGATGACAAGCCTCCTGCTGCTCCTACAACTCCACTCAACACCTGCTGCTAGAATTAGAAATTACTTACACTGCTATTAGTTGTATTGCTGTGTTAGCAGTTAATATTTTAATTATCACTACTATCATTACTACTGCTGTATTACTGGCCTCATCTTACATCTGATATGGAACCTGTGTTATGCTATGTTCTTCTTTCGCTATTCTCTACTCCCCCCCCCCCCCCCCCCCCCCCCCTCTCCTTCTTAACCCAACAGGTCGAGGCAGATGGCCGCCCACCCTGAGTCCGGTTCTGCTCGAGGTTTCTGCCTCTTAAAAGGAAGTTTTTCCTTGCCACTGTCGCCTACTGCTGCTCATGGTGGATTTGTTGAGTCTCTCTCTGTAATTAATCTAAAGAGTATGGTCTAGACCTGCTCTATATGAAAAGTGCCTTGAGATGACTGTTGTTGTGATATGGCGCTATATAAATAAAATTGAATTGAATTGAATTGAATTGAATCTTTGATTAAAGTGTTGAGCTAGCTGCTGTTGGTTGCTGGTATGCTGGTTTCACACCGCAGGCGGTCTGTGCTTTGCGCATTCGGTGTGAAACTGGCATTAGGCTACTGGGTGGATCTAGCTGTAGCTATCTACATCATTGTCTTCATGGATATTTTCCTAACCTGACAGGTAAATCATTTCAAATACTATGTCATGTGAAAAGGCTGAGACTGGCCTAGCCTAATCTAAATTAAGTAGCTTAATAGCCTAGTTATAGAAAAAACTCAGGCTTTTATTTTACTATTATTATTGCTATTATGTCATGTGAAAGAGACATAACGTGTATGACGTGTCTATACATGTGTATGAAAATACAAAATCTGAAATGTATATTACTTTTCCTTTTTACTAGTTTCTTGAATTATGGAGAATGTCTTACAGACCATTGAATCCAAAAATTTGTATCATCTGTGGGAAAAAGGCAGCCTTATGTCCAAAGGCCCACAGTTGAAGGCCTTCAATGCATACTTACCCTTGCTCAGCAGAGAGCTGATGATGTTCATAAAACCCTGGCTCCATATACAGATGACATACTTTCCTCCAAAATAATATTATCACATCATGTATCATGTGGAGAAAACTAATGCCTTAAGACAAAAGTCAGTGAGCATGAAGTTCCAAATCTTGAGAGTGAGAGCACATCTGCACCAAGAAGACTGAGTAGGGCTGATACAACAACATTTAACATACGGAAAAATTGTTTCATTTGTGGGAAGGCCAGTACTAGACCAGAACCTCTGATAGCTATTACGACTGGTACAGGCGCAAGTACCAGAGACAAGGTCCTTCATGCAGCTTCTGAAAGGCTTGATGAAGATGATCTTTAGCTGCTTTCATGCCCCAATCTCTTTGCATATGATGCCAAATATCATAGAAGCTGCCTGATAGCTAAAGCAACTTCCTGACCACAATTATGTCAAGTTTCAAAGCTGTCAGAGCTTGTGTTATTAATCTACATGAGTTTATATGTCTTAACTCCCATACGACCAGGCTATATTTTGGTTCTTTTTTAGGTTTTGGGTGTATAACAATATGTGTCAATTTAACAATGTTTGCAGTAAAATATTTTAACCTAAGAATCAATTTCATATATGGGAGACCTTAGAGATGAGGAAAAACATTGTTAGGTTTTGTTCTACCCCCAGTAGGGGTATCTCAAATTTTTGGGGGCATTGTCACTAGCCTATAAGGGCTTGTTGAACAGGTGAAACTTTCTGACTTTCACTTTTTAATGCAGTTAAAGTAACAAGCGTTTTTCATCCTCTTAAAAAGAATATTTTTGTAATTTTTTCATCCTTTTTTATCCTATTATATTTATTATCATACTGTTCTACTGTTAATGATTTAAAACGCACGATAGGTCACTGTTAGTGTGTGGCTATAAATACTGGTAATACTGGAACTAATTTGATCACAGTAATAGCTCTTGTGTCTCACTGACAGCAACCATTGCCTGGCACTGCTTCTGACACAAAAGTCAAGTTTAAAAATTTATATGATTATTTTCTCACATCTATAAAAGTCCATTTCCACCTCTTAAGAAATATATGAAAACTTACTTGATTTACAAAAGATCCCATGGTAAGTCATAGTTATGATGTAGTCATAATCATGAGATAGTTTTTGAGGTAGTAAGTCATAATATTGAGATAAAAGCCTAAATTTTATCTCATATCTATGACTTAATATCTCATAATTTTGACTTTTGGTTTCGTGGTTATCATAACTATTAATAGTTCAGTTCTATTCTAGAACAGGTCTAGACTATACTCTTTATAATATGAACACTGATTGAATCCTACCTGCCCACTCTGGAGTTCTCGGCTCATTGCTCGTGTTTGGTCGCTTTTCCTTACTCTCACTAGCAAACTGGTTGAGGGCTGCTGCTGAGGGCTACAAGGTTAAGTTTCACACTTAGCTCTTATAAGTTAGGCTATATAACACCAAACAGAACAGTGACTTGATTCATTAACTTGAATGGTGGTTTTCATGCTATATGTTGTGTTTTGTCTTGCACATCTGGCTTGAGCTTATACTGCTAGCTTACCTGTGTCATCATCTCCATCCGGCGCATTTACTGTCTGCTCTGGGGCTTGTGTTGATAAGAAAAAAATGTATTCAGTTTAGCGCATTTGGCTGTGTCAGCTTCTGGAAGCTTCCCTTTTTTAAAGTCCGAGTTTTTCAGCGCCGCCTTTGCTCTTTTTATTATCCATCGTATTAGACCTTTTCTGTCACGTAACACATCTTCTCTGTCTCATGGCGGAGGGAACAACTCAAGGATCAAACGTGGATGAGGAACCCATGCTTCTGTTTCCAGTCACAGACCTCCTGGACCAAGCCTACTGTTTGGCAGTTAGAGAACATTACTGTCTATCTATATAGAAACGCTACTCAAATATTGAGGACTAGTGCATGTTCCTAGCCAGTGCAGCCTGTATGATCTATTCACTGTCACTGTACCTGCCTGGCCCACCAGGAATTTTCCTGGTTCTCCCTATTAGCCACTCTGGGCCTGGAAAGGAGACACCTTATGGGTGATGTGGAGTTTAGAGAGAGAGCTTGTGGAGTCAGCATGGAAGGATCTGCAGCAGACAGAGGACAAGTGGAAGACTGATCTCACTGCAAATGTGAATTTACTCACTTAACTCACTTAATGCCAAACATACAGCATGCTGCTGGGATGCATGAAATGGCAAGTTTTGTGTGTGTGTCCATGTTCATCATACTGCTAAATATTAAAGCACAAAATGAGTAAGATAATAATGATGATGATTGCATATATATATATATATATAGTAAATATGCACCTGCTGTCATACAGCAAGCAGCTTTAACAGGCAAGGGGCAACAGTCTTGACACAGGGGCTAGTTTACAATTACCTAATTTTTTTCTATATGCTTCTGTTGATAGTTGGTACGCATGGGAAATGCACTAAAATATCAACTGAAATGGAAAACGTCTGCTGTCAGGAAATACCAAAGGTAATTTAAAATGTTATTCTGCCTTCCCCAAATGACTTTACAGTAAACCTACACCTTTGGTTAATAGGATGCAGGAGTACATTAAATGCCTGTAATACTACTCAAATGGACCACTCAATGAGCTGTGCTTTGAGTGGGTGATCATATAAAGAAACCTGTGTCCAGCTCGTCACAGTAGAAAAAATCATCAGAAGCATATATATATATATATATATATATATATATATATATATATATATTATATATATATATATATATATATATATATATCAGGCGTGTATAGCCAACTTTAACCCATAGATGAACAGGGCAGAATGTGGGGGAGAAGATATCTTGTAGAACAATACTTTTTTTTTTCAAAAGATGAGTATGAGTATTAACTGTACATATCACCATTACCAGATTATGCTAATAGCTTTCATTCACTTGGTGTGGCTCAATCATGGCTCAATTTGTTTTCAAAGTTTGCTTGACAAGAATATCACTAGATTTATCTTTTGATCCATGTCCAGTTTTGTCTAACTAAACAATGACAACTGACTGTTAGATCAAATATGTCGGCAATGGTTCATGTCTTTGGTGTCTATAATGCAATTGGCTAACCATGATAGAAAGTTTGTTGAATGTTCCAATCTGTGCAACACATCACAGAACACAGAGAACAGTGTTGCACTGTTTTAAGGGTCTGGGCTACTGAGCCCCTCTCTGCTGCTGGTTCTCCATTTAAGCATCAACACTTGGCAGTGGTTCAAATCCTCTCTTTTCATGCCAACTTTTCTCTTGTTTCTCACCCTTTCCTCTCTCTCAGTGTCTCTCTGCCAACCTTGACACCAGCCTGCCTGCTTGTCAGGGCTAATGCTTCAGGCTGCCTTTAACAGACCAGGCACAACTATTCAGACATGTCTCAGCGTTCAGAGCTGCTAAAGATTATCTTCTTTCCAAGTTCCTGTCATCCTACGCTAATGTTAGGATATGTTCATTGCTTCATACGAAAATGTAGGATGATGTGAGTGGTGACATGTTAGTGACTTAGATAAAGTTGCTGATAATGGCCATGATAATTGTTGACACAACAGTGACATTGCTGAAACATCGACCTGATGAAACTGGCTAGACAAATTTTAACATGGAGGCAACTCAAGGACACCATGCATAAAAACAGTGATGAAAAATAGGACACTGACTTTGGTAAGAAAAAAAAAGATGTGTGGAATTCCATAGCCCAGATTTCACTCTTACCACCAATCCACACAGTGTGGGCAGAAAATGTAAAGGAGCTAAGTTATACCCTCTAATGTAATATGTCAGGAAATATCCCCACCCCATATACATTCACATTTTACACCTTGGCGAGGGTCTAATGAACTTTTAATGTACTACTTTTTTTGACTTTAAGGAGGTTTAGGGAGGTGATGACTGAGGATGAAGAAGGCACAAGAGCATCCAAGTGAGCCATGAGACCCAGGAATGACAATGAGCCGGTAAGTGGTGAGGGAGAGGGATGGCAGAGACTGACTTTCAACCTGCAGTGAGTGGCATGGTGGCGAGGGACCAAAGAGACTGTGGGCAGGTGAGCGGTGAGGATTGGCAGGCAGTTTGCAGGGGTATGGTGTGTCAGAGGGGACAGTGAAGATGGCTGGCGGCATGCAGGTGAGTGGCATGGCTGGGAAATGATGGGCGAGCAAGTAAGTGGCAGAGATAACAGGTGAGATAACAGTTCTAAATTAGAATGCTGAGTAGCAGAGAGAGTTCATAATAAGAAGCATGCGGAACAATCTGGTGAAGAATGGGTGGAGAGCAAGGGTTCTTACACTGAATGTCATGAGTAATGGGAAGCAGGTGAGCCAGAGATCAGGAGCTACACCACATCTCTGTATAGAAACACACATACTGACAGACATGGGGGAGGAGACACCAGTGAAGACAGACAAGGAACGAAATACAGGAAACATTACGAAAAACTTCAGGTCATAGGGGGAGACACACTAGACTTGTTTGGTTACACTCTTGTCACCATCAAGCTGTGAAAAGGATTTTTCTTTTGGACTCTCAAATGCATTTGTCTTTCCTCAGGAGTGATCAGATTGGCTGCACTGAAACTTGGACCCCCCACTAATTTTTTTTAATTTTTTTTTTTTTCCTGAAGTTTCATGAGTAGGGCTGTAAACATAAACTGCATGGGCCAGCATGGCTAGTGGACTAACAAATATTAAGTGAAATAATACTAATATATCTATGAAAATAAAAGAAGTCATTAACTACTGCTGATTTGTCATCTCTCATTGACAGACTTGAATAAGGTTGTGTTATGCAAATTTTTAAGATAAATATTCAACCTAAAATTAGCATTTAATTTGTGAATAATAAAATAGAATATGCCTATTGTTTAAATACCTGTCGTTCTAAACTATCAGGATTCCAAAGGACTTGACTTGATGTAATTGACAACCTGGATATCTTTGTTCTAATACTACAACAAAACCTGGAGCATTGCCTTGGCAAGAAGGGATTCACTGTATTTGGGGTGAAAACTGAGCCACTCCTCTCACATTACACGTGATACAGTGTTATTATAAAGATATCAAACATAGCCTCTTTAACTTATCTGTAGTAGTATACGAAACATTTTAGCCTCACATAAAAGTCACTTATTTAATAGACAAATACCACCCAACCAATATACAAAGGTCTTTTTGTATGAAGTTTGTTGGCATAACATTGTAGGCTTACTACTGGACTATATCTAAAACTCCAGCGGGCATGAGTTAGCATGGAGGGGCACTCCAAGCCAATGAGTGCAAGGAGCGGGATGACAAGAATCCTGCCCCAAGTCAAGAGCAGACAACAGTCAAGAGCAGACAACACCTCAAATATCCTAGTAATATTTCATTACATGACTAGACTGTCACAAACATTTTGTCTTATGTTCTGCCAGACCAAAAGCCTCCACTGGAAAGAGGGCAGAGGTCATTAACCAGGAGTCAGTGTATGGTTTGAGGAGGACCAAAGAGGACAATCACATCTGACACCAGGTGTGTCAGATTCCCTAACCACCTGTTATCACATAACTGAATTAAACAGTGTACCACAAAACTGAGTACACCCCTGTGAAATACCATTAAGATGTTAAATGATTCAAACAGTGTCATCCTACAATATTTGTATTTTTTAGTTGATTCTATCTAGTTCTAGTTCTAGTTCTATCTCACGTATATATAAAAAAAAAAAAAACTGCAATATTGAACATTTTAGCATTTACTGCACAATTTGAATGCAGCAGCTTTGTTCCACACACACACAAGGTAGGGACTTTTACTGGCCCTGCACAAAGGGTAAGGTTTATTTCATTGGCTTCACATTCTAAAAAAAAACTCAAGTTAGCATTCATTTGTTTCTACAACCATGTGATCCTGCTTACCCCATTGACCCTCACCCACACACACAAAGAACCACACTCATACACACTACCAAAGGAAAAAAACATGTGACACTCTAACAAGAATAACTGGACCAATTTCATTAACATTTGAGTGCTTTGGGTGGAATCTTGTTTCCTATTTCCTCCCTAATTGGACCACTACAGCATCAAATTATACATGATGCAAAAAATATAGAAAAAAAAGAAAATTAAATATCATCATTAAAAACAAACATAACAACAATTCATAACTTTAACTGCAGTCTGTAGACAAAGAATCCTTTTAATTCGATTCTTATCTGTATTATCTAACCCAGCACCACTATGTGGTATTTTTTGATCATTTGTGTGACTTCATTACAGACAGAGACATGCAAAGAATGAGGAAGAGATCTTTGCAACAAAGGACTACAAAGACTACAAACAATGAGGGATGTACATTCTGCCAGGGGGCATAAAACACCTTAGCTTGATGTAGTAATGAATTACTAATGAACCTTTTTTTCTACTTGGATATAATAGCTTGCTGGGAAAATAGAAACATTACAAAATCTTACATTTTTACAAGTAGATTTGTATGGGACACTCCACCTTTCAATTTCTTACTTCAAAGCACACAATAGACAACTGATAGCTCTAGCTAGCTGACACAAGGAATCTCATAAGTTAGTTCCTGTGGTGGGAAATGACCTGATTCTAGTGTCCCACACCATAACTGACAAGCTTGGATAAGAACACAGCCCCCACAGCCAAGTACCAGTAGCCTTATATGACATTCCTGTACTTTCCCACCAAAAGATAAAGGCCAACACTAGTCAGGTGGCAAATGTCTAATTCTCATAATATTAGATATCTGGAATAAATATAAAGTTTACAAATATGAAACTATGTCAGTACAGGATGATTTAATAAGTGAAATCATTTATCAGATGCAGGAGACAAGGAGTGTGGACACATCTGTTTACTGTTTCCTGACTACCTCACATCTGTTTGTAATTTTTTTTCATTGAAAAATCATCAAGTGATACACTTTCTATCCACATCCATCAGTCGGCCACCTCTTTCAAACCTGAACTACAACTAAAAGGCAGCAGTCACTAATTCATATATTCACACACCAACATTCCAATGCCCAACAAGCATTAAATCAGCAAAACATTAATCACAGAACCTGACAAGCTCTTGCACTTCTCATTAAAGTAGCTATAAACACACAGCAACAGAGAGAGTGAATTTATATGTCGCCTTCACCAGTTTATGGGCTGGAAGATCCACCTCGTTATAAAAAGGGAACTCCATATAAAAATTTGGAAAGATTATGATTTTTCCAACAATTCACATATTGAGTGCCCTTTTTTCTGAAAACATGCATGAACAGTTTGTGTCTGAACATACATTGGCTCACAGTCCCCCACAAAGCAAAGGGCTATAAATAAGTGTCAGAGCTTCACCAAGCTCCCTGTCTTACCAGTGTGACACAGTATTCAACAGTAGCTGCTCATGGCTGGTTAGCTCTGACAAGCAGCACAACTGCTACACTGTGAG